>NW_023463680.1:0-13087 GCF_013731165.1 Rhagoletis pomonella | reverse complement strand
GCGTAGGCAACTGGCTGAGTCAGTGGGATCGTCGGTTCGAATCCTACTGAAAGAAGTATGATGAGGAAATGTGGTGATTTCCGAAATAGCTATCACTTCTACCATTTTTTCAAATTATTGTTGCTTTTCCACAATAACTTTTTCATTAAAAACGGCCTCGAGCTCAATAAAAATTGTTGAATATAATTTTATTTTATTTAACCAAGACATAATATTTTTATTAAGGGCTGACTCTCCATTTATGAGCGTAGTACATTTAATATAAGCGGCGTAAATCTTTTCGATCATCTGTTTAGGCTGAGCAAAACACGTTGAGTTCGGGTAGCGAAAAAATTGTACGATGGAAAAATGGCGGAAAGTTGGCAACTGTTGAACTGAGCGGAACTACTCAACTGTGCGTTTCTAGGACAAACAGTCTACTACGGTTAGACGATATGAACGGGCCCAATGTGTCACGAATTAGGAGCATACTCAGAAACAAATCGGTGTGTTATTTAATTTAAGCATTCAGATCAAGTACAAACCACACACCCGGTAGGTGCTCTACAGAAATTCGTATAGAAATATCCCAAGGTTAACAGCTGATTTATTCAAACTAATTTCCGGTATTTTATCTTACCAAGGAATTCACAATAGATTCTATCATACCACTGCCTAAAACTATCCTACATAGTTACGCCGGCAAACTTACGCTCTGCTATTAGTAGCAGTAGTGAACACGCTGTAAAGAAACTGTTAAGCAGGGATCGCACGATTTGTACATTTGTACAGATTTGTACATTTTGGCAGTCACAGTGTGGTGTTGTCTAGAAATAATGAGTTTAGCTCAATAACAACTTTCAAACAACACCACTCTGTAACTGTTAAAATATACAAATCTTGTGATCCCTGCTTTAGATGAAGATAAACATAGGGAGCTGCGAAAATGTTAAAATTTAAAGCTAAGTGCATAGTATACATTTAGGTTGTATGTTTGTTGTACATGTGGAGATTCTTGCAAATTATTTTCAAATTTCAAATTTTTCATTTTCAATCTCATAAATGGTTTATAATGACTTCTGCTAAAATTTCAAAATCAAAAGTTATCTATATAAGTTCTATGTGACTAGGAAATATTATTTTTTTAGTCCATTTATAAAAGCGTTGTATATATATAAAAAGTTGTATATTAAAAAGTTGTATTTTATTTTATGTACAAAATTTTGCAATAGATATTAAAATAATTCAACTTGCAATGAAAGAGAACAGAAGACTATGCAAGCAAAATGTTGTTTGCTTACGTTTTGTATAAACATACATATGTATGTACATACATACATATAGCAGCAGTTAATTTCATTTAAAGAAATGGGAAATAGGGAATTCATTTATATTTTAAATTGCATTGTCATGGTGATTGGAACTATGCTGAAAATTTCAAGTCTCTAACTTGTCGGGAAGTTAGTTTAAAATCGATTGGAAATTTCCGCGATTTCCGCGGGATGACCAAGTTAAATAAAAGCTTGTAAAAATTAAGGCTATGGAATGTAATTGTGACAGTTTATACATATGTATGTATGTAGCATATTAGTGTACTTAGATACATGTTGTTCCATTTCTTTATAGGGTATAGTGTATGTGTTTATGTTTGTAATTAAATTTTTATATTTGGTGGTAAAGGTTGGATAGTTTAAGGAATAGGATAATTTTTTGCATGTTTTCTAGGTTCCGGTTGGAGAGTAGTTCGGTAGGGGATTCGCTGAGGAAGATTTGTTGTCTTACAGGTCTATTCTGCACGTTACCGAAGATTTTGTAACCGGAAAATTGTATTACCAAAAAATGTTACCAGTTCTTGTCACCGCGATTCTAGGTACGTTGGTAATGCAGTTAAAATATTCAGCAATTCAGCTATGAAGAATTGTGCAAATCCTGGCATTGCATATATCACGGGGCAATAAATTGTTACCAGCTTATGAGATGGTAACAAAATTTACCGGTTACAAGAGTACACAGAATGCGAAAAGGGTTTAAAAATTGACAGGAACTTTATTTACCGGTTTGTATTACCAGCGCAGAATATACCTGTTAGTGGTGTTAAAGAAGGGAAAAATTCAAGGATATGTTGTGTGGATATTGGTGTGCAAATTTGGCAAATGGGGCAGAGCGGCGAAGTGTTTTTGTCTATGAGGTACAGGTGAGTGAATTTAGTGTGGCCTAGTCGGAGCCTTATGACTTTAATTTGGCCTAGTCGTGTAAGTGAGTCTTGTTGATACCAGTTGAATGCTAGTGGCAGAAGTTTTTGATGTTCTATTTGGAGTGCGTTTTTTATGAATTGTGTAATATCTTTTGGGTTCGTGTTTGGAGTAGTTGTGAGTGGCAGGCGACCATTAATGTTAGAGTGTCCAGGTATCCAGAGAAGTTTTATTTTTGGGTTATACTTGATTAGAAGGGATCTGATGGAGCTTGGTTATGGGTCGTGGTCAGGGGCGGCGAAACGCCCTGTGACCGGATGGGTAGTTCTGCTTGTGACAAGAGTATACAGGTAAAGGAAGTAGGTTGCCGATGTAATTGAGAAGGTTAAGAGATTTCCTTAGAAAAACTTATTTTTTCGTGTATAATACATTTATTTTTCATACATACAGCCTTATCATGAGTTTCATTTTCCCCGAGCCGGTTCACTTTTGGTTTCTATGTATTTACTATGGGCAGATGACAAATTTTCGGGTGATTTTTTTTCGGGCGAAACTCAAGATAAGGCAGACTATGTACATATGTATACATATATTTCATGGAAATTATCATTTAATCAAATTTCGAAAAAATTTTATTTCTGCTGTGAAAACAGGGCCATTCGTTTTGAATTTCGAGAAATGAAGTCATGCATGGATAAGAATGCAATATTGCTACATGCTTGAGCCGTTTTTGGTTTATTGTCGAGCGCAAATAATTTTTCACCCTACTCAAAAGAGAAACAGCTCCTCTCGTTAGAGCATTACAACCCTGAAATTGTAACAAGTAATCTAATGAAGCACAACATCTTTCACAGTTCTGGGATTTTGCTCTGTGCACCTCATTATGCACAGAGATATATCTTTATCGCTATTAAGTTTGCACTCGTCAAAATTACCATTATAAAACGTGACATTTTCTTCAAATCTACTGTCTCACCAAGAATGAACTTTTCTACAGTTTTATAAAACGTTGCCGATTCAGTATAAAATTTACTTGTCAGGAAGCAAATAACTTGGTCAAAAATTTCATAATATATCTTCCGAAAATACTCTTACAATTGGACTTATTTTTCTTCTAAAAAATTTTAAGGTGGGTAAATACCAGAGATGAAAAGTAGGTACAATTGTACCTTTTTCCGACGTTTGATGACTTAAAGGTACATTAGGTACAGTCAGTAGATTTTAGGTACAATTATTATTATTAACCCATATTCGCTTTTTGATTTCTGGAAATATATTTAAAATGCTTTCGAAATTACTTACGGCAATTTGATTATTTTCTCTACACTTGTTGCACCTATTAAAAGGAATCGGACAAATTGGCAGACTTTTCGTCTTGTTGCTGGATAAAGAAGTATACTTCGCAAAGTGTGTTTTTGGTTTTTGACAAAAACAACGCTTCTCCGATTCCCATTAGACTATAGTCTATAGATATAGGCTCAGTTAAAAAAAAAACTTAATCATGTTTAAAGTACATCCATCCTTGTATTCATGTTTTAAATAAAATTTATAAAAAAAACTACAAATGAATGATGTAACTTTTTTTATGTACAATCTGTCTCATTTAGGTACATTTATTTTATGATTTTAGGTACAATCTGAAATTTCCATTTTTCATCCCTGCTAGATACCCACCTTTTAAAAATTTCAGGTGGGTAGTACTTCCCACCATACCCACGTCTTCCGCCGCCCCTGGTCGTGGCTGTTTATATTAGAAATTGAATTCAATATTGAGAGCGAATCTGAGCAGATGATGAATTTGCCTCTTTTTTCTTTAAGTATTTTTATTGAATCTAAAACTAGACTAGAGGTGTAGAACTCCGGATTTGAGTATGGTGGTGCCTGTTGTTATAGCATAGGTTGAAAGTTTATTTGATTGTGAGCCATTGGTGTAGATAAATATGTGGTCTTTAAATTTTTCTTCGATTTCCAGGAATTCTTTTTTGTATATGGACTTAGGCGTGTCGGATTTATTATTAGTTTTGAGGGAGGTGATGATAAGGTTAGTAGGGCGTTTCCAGTTTGTTCTAGGTTGTGTTTTTTGGTATAAAAGGAGAGGTTCAATCGGATGAATTTTGATACTATTCTATTGAGGGCTGATGCTATATTTTTCCTACGTTTTTGGGTCTTTTTGTAATTTTTTATTAGTTTAGAAACTGGTGTATCGTAGGAATATATAAGGGTTTTGAAGAGTTTAGCTGTGAGGTGTTCGTACTTGTGTTCTATAGTGTGTATGTTTGGTTCTATAAGCATATTTTTAATTGGGGTCGTGCGAAAGACACCCAGTGATGTACTAATAGCAGAGTTGCGTTTTGTTTAAACTATGTTCAGTGTAGCTAAACTATGTTTAGTGCGCTTAGGTTATAAGTTTGGCGTTTTTGTTTGTTTAGTTCCATTATCAGGTGGAACTCGTTGGCGTAAGCAGTGAACTGGACTTTTTTCGAGCGTAGTATTCTTCTGTTCGACATAAAGTTAGTTACGTAAGCGATTATTTTTGGGCGGCCTGTTTTCCATTCTATGAGTTGGTCAATTATTGTATGGACGCCAATTCTGTCAAGGGCCTTGGAGAGGTCGAGGGAAATGACGAATGTACGGCATCTTTTTGAGAGGTTCGGCATAGATCAGACAGTCTGTAACCGATTTACCCCTTTTAAAACCGAACGAATTGGGGTGTATGATACTGTTTTTGGTTACGTATCACCATAGGCGTTTGGCAATAATTTTGTCAAATAATTTCGCTATGCAGGGATTAAGTGATATTGATCGATATGAAGTAATATTTGTTTTGTTTTTCTTGGGTTTCAAAATTGGTATAACTAAGCTGGATTTATATGACTGGGGGATGTGGCTATTGAAGACGTTATTGAAATGTTGGGTTAATCTTTGTTTGGTAGTGTGTGAAGCGTTTTTGACCATGGAGGACGTTATTCGGTCGTAACCTGGAGTGTCTCCTTTTAAAGTCTGTAGTAGAGATGGGCGCGGGATAGCGGGACCCACGGTACTGATTTAAAGTTGGCTGGGATGGGCGGTATCGGGAAGAGCTGTAAAAATATGGCAGGCGGGACGGGACCAAAATCCTTACCCGACACTCCTGATAAAACCGTAACCCTCGAAAACTCACAAAATCTTCCTTAAAAACGATGTTTGAAAATGCACTTTTAATGTTTTATTGAGACGAAAACGAACAGCAAAGCAAAACAAAATAATCGGAAGATGCCAGATCTTTCATTATTATTTTTATTATTTAAAATTAATTTGAAAGACATGAACATTTTTGTTAACCTTCGATCGGTTTGCAAACCACGACACACACGCTGAAATCTCAACCTATCGTTTAAATTTGTTGTCCATTTGTAGCCTGTTTTAGAGGTAGATATCGGGACCCACGGGACCCGCGGTACAATTCTGAAAAACGTCGGGATGGGCGGGTTCGGGACTTAAAAATCCAATTTCGGGATGGGCGGGATCGAGATTAAATATTTAGTCCCGTGCCCATCTCTAGTCTGTAGGGCCGACAGTAGTTCAATGCATGTAATGTCGGTTTCTATTTGTTTGGCTGTTGTTGTGATATTGCAGTTTATTTGTCTTGTTTTATATTTGTTATCTGTAAATTCTTGATTGAAAGATGAGTCGTGTGAGATTTGTGACCAGTGTTGTGCGAAAGTATTGGCTATATCAAGTTTTGATGTAGTGTATCGTCCTGTAAGTGTATTTTGTATCCTGTGTATTGATGTGGAATTTATTACGCCACAGAATGTACGGATTTTTGACCAGATCGTGGATATGGGAGTAGACAGTTGAGTTTCTGATGTAAATGTAGTTGTGGCTTGCCTTTTGCTTTTTCTAAGTTCTCGACGAAATAAAGCATTTGCTTTTTTAAGATTGATTACATTTGTCTGGTTAATGTTATTTTTGAGATTTCGCCAAGCGCTTTGTTTTTTTAAGTTTTTAGTTCTGTTAGGAGTTCACTCCACCAGGGAACATTGCGTTTCTGTGGGTTGGGTGCCGTTTGAGGGATGACTTTGTGAGATTTTTATTCAAATTCGCTGCTTATTTATTAGTGTTGGTGCTAGTTGCGATTTCGTTGGTAATTTGAAGTGTGGATAATTAATAGGCGTTCCAGTCAGCAAGTTTAGTTCTGAATTTGGGTTTTTTTTTTATTTTTTAGTGCTTGTGAGAAAAAGGATATATGGATGGGGAAGTGGCCACTTCCGTATAAATCGTCTAGTGTTTTCCAGGAGCTATTGGGTGCTAAATCGGGTGAGCAAATGGTAAGATCTATGTGTGAGAAAGTATTGTGAGTTGTGAAATGTGTGGGAGAGTTGTCGTTGAGTAAGATTAGGTTGGATTGGTCTAAGAATTATAAAAAAATTTTTCCTCTTCGGCTATTTTGCGAGGAGCCCCATTTCTGGTTCCAGCTGTTGAAATCACCTGTGATGAGTGTATTAGCATATTGGGAACTGTGTAAGATGTTAAGGTCGTTTAAGGAAAATGGTTTCTTTGGTTAGATGTATACTGAAAAGATTGTTATCTTCTTTATAGACTCTATTTCTACTGCTGAGACGTCGAATTTGTTGGAGTTAATATTGAGGTTTGAGAATTATAAAGATCGGTGAATTAAAAGGGTTGTACCTCCGAATCTATTTGTTGGGTTGTTGAATACTATGCGATAGTTAACTGGTGTGGGGAAGGATTTAACGTTGTAGAGGTGTGTTTCGCATTCGCGAATGTGAAAAATATGACATTCGAAACATCCCTAATATGTATGTGTGTATTATTTACATCAATAACTCTTTATGTATGTACTAAATTTTTATTTATGCAATTTGAAAACTTGTATCAACTAACACACTTTTTATTTCCCCCTACTAAAGATTCATGGAAATTGCGGACTTTCGCTAACTAAATATTTATTTCGCCATATCCAACTAAGCTATTAGGTTACTATGTATAGCCGAATCTTGGTAGCTATGACTAAACCTTTTTCTGGGGCTATACATGAAATATAAAATGATTAAAAAACACAAAAATAAATCTTCCAAATAAAGTGATGAACACATTGAAAACGACGAGCTACAGCTTCCAATTTGTTATCTTCATTATCTAAACCTTTTGTCGATGGCGACATGATTTTTTTAACGCGGCAGCGACAGAATGAAGTTGTATGAGTTTGACATAAAAGAAGAGGAAGAACCTTATCAGTCGCGGGAAAAATGGAAATAGATCTAATCTGGCCACAACCACAGTCGTCGCGTAGCCCTGTCATCGCCAAAATAATTATATACATAAGAACATGTGGAAAAATAATTTAACAGCTGTGGTCCGTAGCTCGTCGTTTTCATCGTGTCCGGGCTATAAGTAGGTGCTGTGCTCTAATAAAATTTTATTTGGAGCCGTTCTTACCTGCCAGAGTGTGATATGTGTTGTTGGCTTCTTTCAGCGTGTTATCGCCCTGCTCAACAGCCTTTCTAGCTTTGTCAAGTGCGTCCTGGGCGGTTTTTAATAGCCTGATATCGTCTTGTTTTTGTTCGTTTGCTCTATAAATGGACGAAAAATATTAAATGAACCACTTTCATGGCATCGATACTCACCTGAGAATTAGCAAATCGGCTAGTTCGTATTCCTCATCGAAATCGGCAAATATGTTACCGTTGCTGTTGGATATATCGTTGACTCGTTTCAAAAGGCGATCGGCCTAAAATATTTGCAAACTCATATACATATGTATGTAAGTATGTAGGAAAGACTCTTAAGAGGCTACATATCTTTTTAAACTAGCTTACGTCTTCATTTGCTGCCAACGCATCCTTCTTAAGCTTCTTAATATTAATTTCTGGTGCAGTTAGCCCATTGACATCCGTAAGCAATGTTAAAGCAGCGTCGTAAACCTCGTTCGCTTTACGCAACGCTTCTTTGGTCGTTTGAGCTACATTAGTCAGCGATTGCTTGACTGTATTTAACTCCAGACGTACCTCTGAACGCAGTTCATCGCTAAACGTATGAATTTATTTGTGGCATTATGAAAGCTCTTATCCATAGGGAAAACCTTTACTCTTTGTAGCTCTTTTATACTCACCTTACTTTCTGCTGAAGGTTGATTGCACTTTTCGCCAACTCATAGGCTTTCTCCACTGCTTCGTTGGCATCCTTGGCATTCTCCAAATCGACTTGCGCTTCCGATTCTAAGCGATCGGCTAAAGCCCGTGCTTCGCGTGATATCTCCGAAATTTGATCTGACTGCACACCGAATTCTACAGATTTGTTTTTGGCTTTAGCCAGCGCCTGTGCACCGTCATCATTTAGTAAGTTCAATGCGTTCTGCAGTTCATTCTTCGCAGCCTCAACAATGTCATGCGCATTGGTATAGTTTTGTCTGGCCTTTTTGATTTCATCGTTCGCCTTATCTTGTAGCTCGTCGGCGGTGACCAGGTGAGTGCGGATATTGTTGAGGCGTTTATGCAGATCATCCAATACTTCAGCATACGTCTGGCCACTTTCGCCTGCGCCATACTTAGCGTCGGTTAAGAGGATGTCTACTTTTTCTTGCACGGCCTTCAATTTGGCCTCGAACTCCTCATCATTAGTAACGGGTGTACGTGCAATTTCATCCAATGTCGCGCTAAGGTTATGCAACTTTGCACGGTGTTCATTGGCCGCATCTTGTACGAGGTTATAGCAATCCGGGCAATCTATACAGCCCAGATGGCGATCATATTTGTTTTCTTTACAACGATCACATCGGCGACCCTCTACATTGTCATTGCATGGACACTGCCCATACTGATCGCATTGGAATCCTTTAGAGCCGCTTTCGTCACACTCGCAAGGCTTACAACCTTCCTGGGAGAATCCGTAATGGTATACTTCACACTGATCGCACTGTTGCCCCAAAACTCCCGGCTTACAGAAGCATTGTCCTGTGAACTTGTCGCAGGTGGAGTTGTAACTACCAATAGGATCACACATGCAGTTTTCACACCCATTTCCCGACATAATATTGAAGTATCCCGGCTGGCACTCACCGCACTCACGTCCAATCACATTTGGTTTGCAATGGCACTGGCCGGTTACTTGATCGCATTGTGTAATACCATCCTGATTTTGTTCGGTGCCTGGTGGATAGCAGCTACAGCGGTCACATTGGCCGTGTGGTAGAGCCAGTGGATCGCCGAAGTGTCCTGATAAGCACTCGTCGCAGTGTTTACCGGCTGTGTTGTGTATGCACTTGAGACATTCACCAGTGGTACGATTACAATTGCCTACCGCATTGGGATCCACATTGCCGTTGCAGTCGCACGCTTTACATGTTTGCACCGCGCCATAGAGACCTGTTGGATCACCAAAGAAGCCGTCCGAGCACATTTCACAGCGCGCGCCGTAGTAGCCAACAGGGCATTCGGTGCAAATGACGGTGTCACCGTTGATTTGCATGCAAGCACCATCATTGGGGCAAGGACAACGTTTACAGTCATATGGTGTGCCACCCAAAGCATTGCCATAGTATCCACGTGCACACTGGTCACAGTTGTCCCCGGCCGTATTGTGTTGACAAATACACCGACCAGTTTCTGAGTCACAAATCTCGGCATGACCATTGCAATCGCACGGAATGCAAGGCATAAATGGACCACCGCGTGCAGGACTATGCCTGTAACCGGGCGCGCAAGACTCGCAGAACTGTCCCAGGTAACCCTCGGGGCAGGTACACTGCTCAATCCAGGTGGCGGGCTGACCAGCAGCGCCACGATGAGCCGTTTGTAATTCCACATCATCTAAAATGGCTTCTCCCTGTATGGAGTAGGTGGCGCGAATCTTGATTGCCGTCAAGTTGGAAAGTATTGATAGAAAACCACGCGACGATTGACTGGGCTGCCACTGGTAGTCGCGATGTTCATGCAGGCGGAAAGTGTACTCTTTCTCAGTTTGGTCGGGCAAGCCGTTGCTTTGTGCGAATATCGGCAGCGAAATCTTGGTGCCAGCGCCCTCCACAATAACATCGCTAGCGCTGGTGCTGGGCGCTATTTGACCAACTAATTGTAGTTTGAACTTCAAGTCGTGATTATAGGAGGCGCGCTGGTCGCCAAGGAAACGCTCTGGTGCTAGGAAGTAAATGTATTCGTTGCCTTGTGCGGTTGTGCCTATACTGCGACTGTACTGGTTATACTTGATATCCACATCACGGTTGAAAATATCCATCGCAGTCCAACGTTCCTTGTGCTTGTTGAAATTCGAGGTGATCGAAACTACTGAGTAGCCGGGTGCTGTTTGACACTCGGACGTGTGGCCGTAGCAGAAGCAAGGCGTGCAACCGAAACGATTTGTCATATCCAAGTTGAAGAAGCCGGGTTTGCATCTACATACAACAAAAAATAATCATATAGTAATCTACAAACTTAAATATTAGCAGTGTAGCTTACTCGTTGCAGCGCTTTCCTTCTACATTTTCCTTGCAGTGGCAAATGCCAGTGTCGGGATTACACGATGGTATATTGCTAGCGGAGCCGCGTGGATCACAACCACAAGGCTGGCAGCCATGTTGACCGAACTGATAGTAGTTGTTGTCGCAGCGGTCGCATTTTTCGCCGGTCACACCGGGTTTACACTGACACTTGCCGTGACTATTACATTGTAGAGAACGTGAGCCGACCGGATCACAGTTGCAGTTGATACAGTAGCCATCTTCTCGCATATAGTAGTTTTCTTTGCATCGTTCGCAGTTGGGCCCATCGCGATTCTCCCGACAGTCCAAGCAATGGCCACCATGTCCAGTTAAGTTGAAGAGATGTACATCAAAGAAGCATTTGTCAGCAAAACCATTACAGTTGCAAGCTGAAAAGTAAAATGCAAATTCAGAATTAAATTTTCCTCCTAACTTTATTATTGGTGCCAGTGTCATTTATTACAGTTTATGAAATACCAGTTTGTTGCGTGATAATTAAATATGTTTGTATCAAGGGAGTAGTCCCAGTGATGATAACTCGTCGGTTGATTCCAAATAGCGGATGCCATAAGCCAGCTCAACATCGTTACAATGAAAAGAAGACAGCAATGCATTTTTGACCGTTCGCTTGTCCAGTGGATGCTCATACTTATCAGACTCACCATTTTCTTCAACCCATCTTTGCACATAACGGCATCTGTGAGTGATCTACGCATTCTAATACTACACCACCAATTATGGCAACTAAATCATCCTGTTTTTGCATATTTCTCACAAGAGGAATGAAGTGCGAAGCCCTTCCTTCCGCTCTCACAATGCTTACCTTTGCATTCGTTGACTTCTGTCGATGTTGCCCTCTTCCATTTGACGTCATTGTACAATGGCAAACACTTTTCACAATCCGGTCCATCGGTATTATGACGACACTCACAAACCAAAGTGCGTTCGCCATACATGCCGGTACTAGCTACACACTTGCTGGCATGACCATTACACTTACAACGTGCACCAACCGCAATATCGGAGATGGCGTAAAAGTACGACTTGAGTACTTGAGCATCGCCAAAGAGCTCGTCACCAAATGTGTTCAGACGATCCAAGGTGATGCGTATGTCGGTGGCTGTGACCCATTCCTGCGAACAAACTCAGTAGATTAAATAGTGAGAATAATGGGGAGAGCTCGAACGAAGCGCTCAGAAAACGTTTATATGTATGTATAGTATGTACATAACCTGCAGGGAAACCGCGAACTGGTGAATCAAATTTGTAGTTCCGTACTAGATCGTTATCGCCAAAAACGAACCAATCTTATAGTCCAAAATCAGCGAAATGTGGTACTTAAAAAAAAACTATTTTATTTCACTTTTTTCATTAGAAATCTATGTACATTTATCTAAGGTGACCAATTTAGAACTGGTTCCGAACTATAGAAAAAGGGATGCAGAACGAACTAGAACTTTTCTGTCGAATTTAGAACTAGTTCGGAACTATCGAAAAATGGATGCAGCGTGGGGCTTGTTTGCTTTACATAGATATGTGTCTGGGGTCTGTTTTGTTCAAATACGCTTTCATTATGTCGATTTTAGAAATGGTTCTGAACTATAGAGGATTAGTTCGGAACTATAGAAAAAGGGATGCAGCGGGGGGCAATTGACACTTCCCATGACATCGCAATATTAAATTCGCCAGTTGCTAGCATGCAAAAGGGAATTAATGTGCACTAGTCATGGTTTTAAATTCTGTAGTACAGAACAAGTTCGGCACTAGTGCGTTTCCCGACGGGGTTATGTTAATATTTTGTATATGTGATAATTTTCAACCTGTAATTCGCCACTACGTTCAAATATGATACCACTCGGTCGGCCTTCAAGCGTTGAGAAGGCTATTTCTCCATCACGCAAAGGTGATATGTCGCTGTATTCGCTGGTACAGAGCGCGTGCGCCTCGCCTTCACCCTTTAGGATAGCCCGCGAGTCGGGTAGAGAATATGTGTCACGACAAGTAGCACTGTAATACTGGTAGGGAATCCATTCACTACTCTCCGAGGTACGTTTGTAAATAGCGAATGACTCGGGTCGCGGCGATCGGAAAAGTATGCGCACATAGGTGATGTCGTACGATTTTCCTGAAGTGTAAAGTGCGAATTTCAGTAAAGATGCGTATAAATGCTATTCTTTTGGCGGCTTACCCAAATGCAGTGTCAAGTTAACGTGGTTGGGATGTTGAATACCTTCAAACATGGTTTCGGACTGCCACCATGTGGGGTTCTGTGGATCGTGGAGATCAGTGAGGTACGGTGGATAGTGATCTTCATATCTTTATGAATTTTAAGTTTTATTAAATATTGTAAGTACAATCACATTATTATATAGTATTTATGATTTAATCTCACCTACAAAATTCACAATTTTTATGATTAGGATTCATAGTTTGTATA
>NW_023463679.1:0-13090 GCF_013731165.1 Rhagoletis pomonella | reverse complement strand
TTTTTATAGCATGAAAAAGTCTAATGTACTGATTTCGCGCCAAAAAATCTGGCAACCCTAACCAAGTTCTACATCCATACATCAAAAAATAACGAAGTTACTTTATCGACTCATTTTTATGAACCAGTTTCTTTCTATCAGTGAAATTTGGCTTACTTAATTTTTTTACTGAAACCCGGTAGCGAACACTCAAAAACTGGGACAAGAGGGGCAGAATATTTTGAAAAAAAAAACCGAATAGATTTGAAGTCAAGCGGAGTAGATTTTTTTGTATCGAAACCCTTTGTAAATCGAATTTAATCGGAGTTGAGTCCGAACACTGGCAGGGAACGTTTTTTTTTCAATTTTAACGCTAATGACCCACAGATGGCGCGAAAACACAGGGTTGTATCAGACTTTCGACGTGGTTTTGAGTTGGTTTTTGTTAACCATCTCAGTGAAATGGTTAAGGCTGTAATTTTTATATGGCGAAACCACGCTAAATCAAGTGGGTTATCGGGATAACCAACTCACCGTGGTTAAGCTTCGGTGGGGACATAATATTACTAATAAAAAAACGTTTTGCTAATTAAATTGATTAAATTAACTGCGCATAGTTGGAAATATTTACAAGTGACATTGCGTGATTACTTAAAATATTTCAACATACAGCTTTATATGCAAATATACCATTAAACACAGCAACACAAATTTGGTGTTTTTTTTGGGAAAATTGCCCTTTTTTCAGTGTTTTGGTGCTTTTTTAAATAAAAAACTTGGCAATACTAATCACTAGCTGACCTTCATCGAACCAGTGTTGCCGCGAAGCATTTTTAATGGTAGCCAAATTCCTTTAAAAAAAGGGCTAAAAAAGAGCTAAAAAAGTCGTTGTGGCTAAAAATGGTAGCTAAAATTGTTTGCTTACATAATCATATATAAGTATACACGCAAACATTTTCAATAAGTAATTGTATAGAAAAACCATGAACTCTGGAAAAAAGCTAATATTTTATCCAACCTAAAACCTTTTTGTATAATATGGGAAATATACGACACCAGCTTGCTGGCTCGATCAAGTGATTGTTCTATCAGGCTCGAAGCATATAACTTACCACCAATGCTGGTACAATATGTATTTCTTTACAAATGAGGTCGTAGAAGGATCGAAATGATTAGAGCCGAAATTTCATAATTTTGTTAAACATTGTTTTTTTTTTTCAATTCACAACTGCAATATCGTGAACTTAATATTCCACACACACGGCTTTGACTCATATAGTGCAAGAAATTTCCGCAAAAAAATTTTCAAATAGTTTTTGAAGACACACCAGCAGCTGGTACAATCACAACAACATACATGGTCAATCGACTTGATGTGCCATTTAACAAATGAAGCATATTAAGAGCCAGTTTTTCAGTGCACGGCCGTGGCTTAAACTAACCTTAAATGCCCGATCTGGCTGGTGTAAACTAAGATCAGCCAATCAAATGTCAGCCAGCTGTTCAACTTAAACTCAGTTTACTTAATCTGAGTTTAAACTGGCACTGAAAAACTGGCCCTAAGGGCTGTAAACTTATCTATTTTAAACTGTAGTTAAATCGTTAATAGATAAGTTAAAAAAACAGCCCTAACACTTTTACAGTATGTATGTATAAAAACGTAAGGAACATACAATACATACATGTATATATATCAGTCTTTCTTAGTTTAAAAATTCATCTCTTAAATAATAGTATGAATAAATTCTCCAAAGGGCTTAAAAAAGGGCTAGGGGCAATTTTAAATTTATGTGGCCAAAAAAAGAATGTGGTAGCTCAATCTAGCCACCAAAGGGCTAAAACGGCAACACTGCATCGAACGCTCTTTGCCGGGTTCGGACTGAAAAATGGGAACAAAAATAAATAAAAACAATTAATTTCTCCTCGTATCACTGTATTCTAGGACTAAAGAAGGGGCTAAAGCTGCCTTTACAAGGGTCGATTTCTGTAGATTGGAAAATCGACTAGCCAAAGCATTTACATTTTACGGTTGAGATGTCATTTACACGGGTCGATTTCGGTTGAACGACAAAAATCTACTAGAAAATCGACCCGTGTAAAGGCGCCTATAACCCAGCGAGCAATTATCATTAAAGTTAAAATGCATTGGTTAAAATTAATAAAAAGTTATTTCATTCTTGCTTTACCGGGACAATTGTTACATCGGTGGGCAACGACGCAATTACAGAACTTTAGACAGAGCAATCTTTTTCGATCGGGTTCAAAACGGGTGATTGTGAGAGCCTATTCACAAATTCAAGTGTATTTGCAAAGGTGCTGTAGCTCACCACTGTAACAGTCGTGTCAATAAAAAGGTAAAATATTACTTTTAATTTGCTATTAAAAACCCCACCACCTTTGTATTTGAAGAGTAAATTTGTTGATGCAACAAAACGGAGCATTTTCAGTTGAGCGGACTAGAGGACTAGGTTTCAAATTATTTCGACCAAACGGAACAAATCTACTCCTATCGGAGGAAAGTCCGAACGATGGCTTATTGTGTATATGAGGAAAATTTACGCTCTTTGTTTGGTGCACAAAGTCATTATTGCCGCAGCCGCACAGTGTATTATTTCCATATTCTAGAAAATATTAATTACATTATTTTATGTCGCCAAATTTCAAAACAACGTCAAAAATGTTTTTAGAAATGTCTGGTAAAGACGAAACAATAACAATTATAAAATTTAAACCAAAGTGTAGGGCGGGACGGGATTCGATTTGGAAGATTACCGAGCGCAGTATTATTTAAAATTGTATATTTGAAACTGAATCTCAATGTTTAATTTGTCGGTGTTTTGTGATTTATGCAACAATTGCTAAAATACCATTTTCGTCTTATTTTTTTAGGTATGTTCTTTTTAATGAATATACATTTTTGGGATTTTAGTAAACTAGGACTGAGTATTTCATGTTAAAGTAAAACGATGTTAATTTAGATTTATTTTTAGCAATTTATTAATTTCATTAGACCCGCAAACTCGTTATCCGCCACTATTCGATAAAGTTTGTATCTCAGTTTATTTACCACTCCTCTTTGACTTAAATAACACAATTTTAGCTGCTCGAAAGTGCAGGTTTTGATGAAATTTTCATTTTTCAGGCCTACTAAGAATTTCATTTTCTTCGAGTAATTTATTTGAATTTCATCTCGGCCGAGACAAATTCTTGTATTTCCGCTTTGAATAGAGAAAGCCTAATTCACAACCTTTCCAATACTATCCCACTTTTGTAAATAGAGCAAGAAATATTGAACTTATAACGGAATTTCGTTGACCCAACTTGATTTTTTATCGATATTTTCCACGCACATAATTAAAAAAAAAAAATTATTTTTGAATCCATTTTTGCCAGTTTATAATTCATTGTTATAGGGAAATTCTAAATATCAATTTTAAGCAATTTAGCCTTTGTAGTTAGTTAAATATTTCAGTTTTTGCATTTTTATAAATTGCAGTTATATAGTAGGGTGGCGTGGCAGTAACTCTAAATGACCGATTTTTTGTAAAAAGCTTCGCCTATCTTATAACGTACCTTGTGCAAAATTTTATTAATCTATCTTCAATAGTTTTCGAATTACAAAATTAAAAGCAGCTAGATGGGTCAAATCTTACACTGTGAGCCGTACTGCCTCAGTATATGCAGTAAAAAAACTGTGGTGAAGTCCTTTATGGGAATAAATTTTCCAGAGGTGAAATTTTAAGTACCACACAATTTCTTACACGCAGGGTTGCTTTTCAGCAGTAATGAGAAACTTAAGAAATATTTAAAAAAATGCATATATGCATTAATTTTTGAAAGAAATACCATATAATGTATGTACTCTGATTAATAATATTAAAAAATTTATTGGAACCACCGTTAATGTTATAATTGATACAAATTAATTTTGCTACTCGGAACGCTCTGCGCATTGCCACTGAAGACTTAAAATTACATCCCTGGTCCTTGTTCTTTCTGTATTGCATCGTGGTGAATTCCCATATCTCAGAAATTTGACAACAAAACAAAATGAAGGGAGTATTTTATTTTCCAATTTTTGCGATTTCTATTGTTTAATGTAAATTTTATGTCTTTTTAGGATATGTTGAAGCAACAAAGAAGGCGCAGTTGGAAAATGAAGTTATTAGTATGAAGTAGCATCTCAGGCATATTTGGAAAAGTATGCCTATAAGCAAGATGGAATTTGGGAAAGTAAGTGCCTGGTTGCAGCATATCTATGTATTAAAAAAGTAATAAACTAAATTAATTTGTGTTTAATAGAAATGTTATAAATCGAGTGGCATTATTTAAGATGTGCTCCAAATATTTGGCGAACTTTTTTTCGCCTTCTCAACGTGCTAAGTGACAAGATAAGATGACTGCCACCAGGGCCGGTAAGAAGCCCGAAGCAAAGGGAAAACTACCTTCCAGGAAGTTGCATGCTGTCCGCGAGTCGAAGATAAAGTTAAGCAAGAAGCAGGTCTGCAAATGTGCTACCCTGATAAGCGCAAACTAAAGCGCTCTACTGTGATTGCACTCTGCAAGCGTGAAAATTTGGAGCATGCTGAGAAATATCAAGCAACATATCTCCTGATGGACGCCGTGAGATGAAGTTGCGCCGTCTACGTGCCCGCAGAATGGCTTTTGTGATCTTTATCTGCGGTATAAACAAAGTTGCACCAAAAGTGCGTAAAGTTTTACTGTGGTTCCATCTTCGCCACATTAACAACGGTTTGTTCATCGAATTGAACAAGGCAACCATTAATATGCTACGGATTGCCGAACCGTATATTACATGGGGCTATCCAAATCTTATAACAGTTCGTGAATTGATCTACAAACGTGGAATTGTCAAACACAACTATCAACGTGTCCCAAACTCTGACAACTATGTGATCGAACGCAAATTGCACAAAGCGCACGATATTCAGTGCGTTGATTATAATTATAATTATTTGGCGTACGAAATATTCACTGTTGGATCCCACTTCAAGAAAGCCTCGAAGTTACTGTGGCCACTACGTTGATGTTGGTGATTGCGGTAACCGTGAAGATAATATCAACAAACTGCTGCGCAAGATGGTTTAAAGAAATTTTCTGGTGTACAAGGTGGAGTATTTTTATTTCAAAAATATATAATAATAAAAATAGAAAACAATGTTGTTTTTTTTTTTGTAACTTTCTGAAGGTTTAACCCGCAAATATGCCAAATGGAAGGCAAACGGAAATTCCATTGCCGTTTGTAAAGGCCATTTCAAAAGGCTCCATTCCACAAATTTAATTTGTTTTGGTTTTTCAGCTCATTAACGATGCACCCAGGATTGCATTTACCGTCTATGAAAATATTTCATTAAGCGTTCCAAAATTAGCTCCGAGCAACTAAAAGTTGGTTAAGCTTAAGTGAAATAGTTTTTTATTAAATATTTATTCCTGGTATTTATTAAAAAAAAATCAGGTCAATATTAATGTATGAAATGAAGTAAATAAAAATCTAAGTATATATTTCTTGAATATTTTGTCATAGAGCCGTTATTAAATAAAGACATAACTGCGTCGGGCGTTGGTCCTGACGTATATAGAATTAATGCATTAGAGAGAGATAATTATACAAGCTCAAGGTGCTAATTTAGGTATACTTACATATGTATGTATTTACCTGTTACTCGCCTGGCATATACTTCAACTGCGAAAATAATGACAATTATAATTTATTTAGATGCATATTTTAGCTAAATGTTATATCGTCGCCTAGATAAAAGATCGTTGCATGTTACTTTCGGCAGGTTTCGGGAAATCACAATTGAAGTTTGGAATGTAATTTCTCAGAAACTCGACTACAGATTTTCTCTAAAGTGTCGGAGAATGCTATGTACTAGTTCACGAAATTCTTATATTATCTTATTTTTAGTTTACTGTCAACCATTTATGAGTTTAATAAAATTTTGTCGTATACGCCAAATGTGATAAATTTTTTTATAAATTAACGATACTTTTCACTAATCAGCCTAATCGTGAGTTTCGCCAAAAAAAAATTCGCCAGAAATGTTTTCACCCACCGTAGTGAATACACGGAAACGAAAAGTGAAAAGGTGGCCCGGTTCGAGAAAATGAAACTCATGATAAGGCTGAATATGTCGGAAACTAAAGCAGATATTTAAAAACAGATGATGCTATTTGAAAGATCTTGATTAGTTTAGTACAACAGCATTACTAACGTAATTTGTATCAAATGATTTTAGTCAATTACTCGGAAACTAAAGAAGATATCCAAAAAACAGTTAACAAAAAAGCGATATATCTGATTTTAAAATATATAACTGCATCTGTAACTAAAAACTGCCAAAATGACGCTTACGGAAATTTTCCATCAAAGCGACGATATTTGAATGTTACTGGCATAATTTCGGGCCTGTATGCAAATTTTCGGGAAAAAGTTAAGAAGTATGTATATTCATATGCTGAAAAGATATTTTCGCAGACTCACAATTTATTTAAAGTATATCATCAACCCTATTTCCAATTCTGTGTGAATAAATCGCTCCCATAATTTAATTAGTGCATTCAATATGTTTCACAATTAATTTAAATACTAAATTACAAATATTTGTGCAACGACCTCGACACAGTAAAATAAAAAAAAAATTGGTATGTATTAGTAAAATAAATATTCTTAATACATCTATATTTCAGTTAAACCTTAGATGTTCAAGCGCACTGCAATATTTTTCTATCCATTTTCTCAGTGCTAAAATAATTTTCACCACATAAAATTGCTGCACAACACCCTTATTCCCAAAAAAAACGTTGCTTGCAACACTAGTCCTTTATGGAGACCAAATTTGGTGGAAGAAAATAGCTAAGTTTGTTTACTGGATATACTGAGCGTACTGCGAAGAACATGATGTCGGTGGGGATATAAATAACTTTTCAACTTTTCATACCCTTCCTCCCGTAAACTGTTTTTCCCTTTATCAAGCCCGCGCTCGCACTTTCGCTACTGCGCGGGCAAAAAAGTGCTCATGTCTGCTGTACACTGTGGGTCGATCTTTTACTCAGGTACCGATATGTATGTAAATATGTACAGTGCCACACTAAATTATTAGCACATAGAATTTTTCACAATGTATGGAACATTTTTTACTTTAAATTTTCCAGGAATTTTTTATAAAAATATAGTACATCCTACAACAAAAAACATACAAAAAAATGTCTAGACTATGTGCAAAACTCAGGAAATTACATACAAGTTGTCATTGTAGTTTGAAGTTGGTAAAAAATGACGTTTTATTCAAGCAGACACGGCTTGAATTCTTTGTTTAAAATTCATTCGTCAATAAAATAGCAAACGCGTTCTTGACTCTTTCGTGTAATTCACCGGGACAAGATTACACAAATTTTTTACATTCAAAGCTCAGTTAGTCTAGACTTAATTTCCGCAACTTAACTTAATATTTGGACCAACCTGTATATGAGAAACTGTGTTGGCGGTTAGTTAAAACTTAACTTACCATAAAAAACTTAAGAACCTGTAGATTTTAGGTTCTTAAGTTACGGCCTTACGGAAATTGGGAGCGGTAAGAGAATCAGGCTTGCCAGACTCTCGGTTTTGTATTTCTTAAAAATATATGAAAGGAAAAATTTTTGTTTGCCTGCATTTTTTTGATATGGCGTTTTAACCAGCGAACTGTTAAACAGCTGAAAAAGGAAATACATAAATAAAATAAAAAACTTTTTAATATACAACGCTTCTATAAATGGACTAAAAAGTAGAAAATAATATTTCTCAGTCCCACAGAACTTGTTTTGATAACTTTTGATTTTGAAATTTTAGCAAAAGTCATTATAAACAATTTATGAGATTGAAAACGAAAAACGTGGAGCGCATGCAATACAAAGCATTCGATTTAATTGACAATATTCAATTTCTACAGCGAAAGTACAAATTTGAGATCGATTTTAAGCGGTCGTTATTAATATACCCACATACATACATATATTACTCTTCAATTTCAAATCAGGCCTATTACATGCGCCCCACGCTTTTAATTTTCAATCTCATATATTGTTTATAATGACTTTTGCTGAAATTTCAAAATCAAAAGTTATCAAAACAAGTTCTATGGGACTGAGAAATATTAATTTCTAATTTTAGTCCATTTATAAAGGCGTGGTACATTAAAACTTTTTTTAAATTTATTTTATACTTTTTAGTCTTGTCTGTATAAAATTTTGCAATAGATACTAAAATAATTCAACTTGCAGTGAAAAGAGAACAGAAGACTATGCAAGCAAAATGTTGTTTGCTCACATTTAGTATATGCCTACATATATACATACATACATATAGCAGCAATTAATTTCATTTAAAGAAATGGCGTGTCGTCCATTTCCGCTGTAGCGTATGTGCATATTTTTAACTTCTTCTGGCGAGGCGACATCTATCTCTAGAGTTTTTCTAATTGTATGTCTTTCATATGATACCTACGACGAGGTTGATATCTAGACAAGGTTTGCCATAAATACCTTTGCTATATTTATAGTATAAAATGGGGGTCTGGACATACAACATTGCAAGTAGATAAAAGCGTTCTAAAAGACATTTTTCTGTCCCAAATTTAAGCAAAAACAATAAAATATTAGGAAATGGAGTTTCTGGTGGCAAAAATTAAGAAGCATTAAACTATATTAAATATTTCTTGTAAATAAATTTATTTAATGTTTTAAAAGCTTTAATTGGTTAAAATTAAATTGATCAAAAGCTTAAATTGATGAATTGCAGTCAATGATTGTAGACGTTTTTTTTATTACTTATTTCACTTCAATTTATAGTATTTTTTTCTGCGATTGTCAAAAATTTACTGCTGTCAAAAAAGATTTCGTTTCACACAGCAGATTGGCAAAGTGTCTCACGATAGTAAAAATATCATTCACCAGCGTTCCGCACAGAACTTTGTTACCGATTCACACACACGCAGACACATGAATGAAACAGTCTGCAGGAAATCGCAGTAGAAAACAAAATACGGCGTATAGTGACGATCAGTAAATAGGATTTATAAAATATATGTACATGTTTTAAGGGCCGGTTATTCAATATCTGGTTAACACTAATCTCCGGTTAAACATAGTTATCGACGTTACCGCCTACCTGTTATATGCATGGAGTCGAAGACGTCGAAAACGATGTTTAATCGCAGATTAGTGTTAGGCAGACATTGAGTAACCGGCCCTAAGAGTTCTAAATTTTTTTCAACAAAATGTCTAGATTTTTTTCTTGCAAAAAAAACGGGACATTCTGCGTCTCGGCATTTGTCGAACCGGGACCGGGACATTGTTTTTAAATCCGGGACAGTCCCGCCGAAAACGGGACGGTTGGCAACCGTGATCAAAATTCCGCTCCGAGTTGTTCTCGCCATTACCGTCCTATAAAACTAATGTTCGCTAAAGAAACCACTGACTTGATAAAAAGTGAGGGACAGCGTCTCAATGTGAAAATAGCAAAGATTCGTCCAACAGAAGTTAATATGTATATTAGTAGATGATGTCCAATGCACTATTTATGTTAATTCAAAACTTATTTTATGTATGATTGACGGAAAGGTGTTTACAGCTCTATCCAACTGCAATTTAACCCATCAAGGAACGGACTTAAGGATAGGCTTCATAGACATGTTTAGTTCGTTTTTTACCCTAATCGAAGGGAATTCACATTATTACTATAATACGTTGTACCTACTCAACGTAATTTAATTACTAAATATGTAGCTGATTTAATTTAGTAAGCAACGGAAAATGCGTCGTATCCAGGGTTGCCACTGACGACAAAAAATATTTACCATCCACTTGAAAAAAATTTACCAAATCTGGGAAATATCTACCAATAACTTTTTTATAATTATTTTAACAAAAACCATAGTTTTGTTATTTTTTTATTTATTTTAATTAAAACTATAGTTTTTTTTTTTTTAGTTATTTCAATAAGAATTAAAATTGTTTTTAAGAACTTTTTATTTAACTAGTTATACGGTTTTGAGTCATATTATTGGCATATTCTCAGTTTCCTTCAACCAAAAGCGGAAGTGATGAAACTAAAGGCAACAATGAAACTTCATTATTTGAAAAACTTCAACTCGAGTTATTATAGACAAATACTGTGACTCAAAAAAGTGTTCTCGCAATACAGCGCAATAAGCAGGTAAATTAATAAAGCAGCTTTCTCGCTTAGTCAACATTTAAAGGAAAGTTTTCAAATAAGGTAGTGTCAAATCAATATACTGCCCATGATACAAAAAAGAAGGTAGTTTCAATAAACAACTTTTGACGGATAATAAAATTTTTTGAAGTTTCATAAATTGTGAGTATTATCAACGGCCTTGCCACTTTGATAATATTAAAACAATAAATCGGAGTATTTTCTTTCCCATATTTATACCAATGTAATAACATTTCAAATCAAAAACCATTATTAGTGCTTGGTACTTTTTTTTACTTACGTGGTTTTTTTATTAAAAATATTTAAAATGTAAACTGTTAAAGGAGACTTCATTGTAACTGTTCTTTTCATTTTGTAATAAAAACCACGCGCGCATTATTCTGTTATTTTTTTGTTTTCCTATTTTGAATGCAATCTTGCGATTTAAAAGTCGAATTCTAAATAATGTTCTTCCCAAATAAATCATTTTTATATTTTGGTTCAAATTTACTTTTACATTTCTCATCAGATTTTGCAAAAAATTAGGCTTTGTGATTAGCGCATCATCATTAAATTTCACAAATTCTTAATTTATGCAAAATACCTGAAGTCGGCTTGAAGAGATCGCCCTCCGATAAACAACTAACAGATCCTCGTTTAAAGTACAAAACCGTGTATCGACAAAATGCACAACTGTCACATACGCAGTTGCATTAATTGTTTGTAGAGAGTAAACACACTCATATTTCAAAAGGTTCTCTTTTATTACAAAGAAATCGCATTTCAGGACGAATGGATAAGGCTTGAGCCAAGAGCTTGTGTGAGCAAATCCCATTTTTGGCAAAAAATGTCAATTACGTGGTTTTGCAGAACGACGATACGCGGTTTTGTACTTTAAGCGACGATATGTAAGCATACACTTTCGTCATGCTTTCTGAACCTAGTCGTCAACCCCATTTTCGAAATCATGTAGCCGGCATAGTTTTCTAGTTTATCATATTCCACATCGTTGAATGTACTGATAAAATCTTCTGGTTAAAAAAAAATATTTCTTCTAGTGATCAGGTAGCATGAATTTGATGAAATGTCATAATTTTATTAAAAGTCAAATGGTTAACAACAACAACGAATGTCATTAAATGAAACTACCTTCTTTTTTGTATCATGATACTGCCTACTGTCTTTCAACTCACCACAGTACTCAAGTAGCACACTGGTGTATAACTTGGTATAAATTTGTGAATTTTGGTACAATTAGTCAGATTTATATCGAAATTCGTAAATTTACACCAAGTTATACACCAGTGTGCTACTTGAGGTCTTTTGAAAGACAAAAGTCTAGGTAAAGAGATGTTGACAGAAAGTACAAAATTGTGTGATATACAAAAACAACTTGGATGCCAATAGTTGCGTTCGACAAGTCATAAATTTGTAATAGTTTTTCCAAATTTTTACTGGATAACGTTCGATAACGTCAAAAAAATATCCAACACACACAAATTGAGAGAGCAAACGTTCATTTTGATGCAAGAGAAGCGTTCATTTTGTACTGGCAAAATTTTAGTCAGCAAAAATTATTCAACACGAAAACATATGACCACACAACATATGGTTGCAATTTTTGTAAACAAACAAAATTGCATTTTTCGAGTTTTGTTATTTATATGCTTTTTGGCTGCCTGCTATGTAACTTTATGATAATGCCAACTAGTTTTTACTTCTAGAAATGTTCCTGGCGAACATTGAACGTTCACTTTCCTTTTTTCTTCCATGAATTTCAGTTTGTTTACAAATAAAACATAAACAAAGTCAGCTGGTGTGTCTTCTTCTTCCGGTTTTTGCAAGAGATGGCTTATTTCCCTTTCGTTTACTTTTTTGCTTTTTCTTCTCTTTGGGAGAGAATTTTCGCTTACGCTCTTGATTTTGAATGTTGGCTGGTGTTGGCTAATTTTGTTATCGAACGCAACTAATGTAGGGAACGAGGCAATAAACTTTAAAAATTTGTGAAGGCAGGTTCAACCTGACCATGAGAAAAATCAAGAAGTTATTAGCAAAGAAATATGCATGTGCACACTTTTGTTTGATTATAGCGTCAAATTCAGGGACCGCAAATAACGATTACTTTTGAAATTTTCTACTCAAAAAATCACACTGAAAGAGAAATGCTGCGTGCATTAGGAGTACATCAATATATTTCTTACTACTCGGAATACCTCCAGCGGCACTGATTTTTATTTTTTAATTTTTTCTTATAAAAATCAAGGTTAATCATTATTTTTTTAGTTTTATATTTTACTCAGAAAATAATCGTTATGTTTTGAGTTTTACTTTTTGCTCGGAAAATAATAGTTACGTTTTAAGTTGTATTTTTTGCTCGGAAAATAATGGTTACGTTTTAAGTTTTATTTTTGGGCCGGAAAATAATCGTTACGTTTTGAGTTTTATTTTTTGCTCGGAAAATAATCATTACGTTTTAAGTTTTATTTTTTGCTCGGAAAATAATCGTTTTAAGTTTTATTTTTTGCTCGGAAAATAATCGTTACGTTTTAAGTTTTATTTTTTGCTCGAAAAATAATCGTTCTTTCTTGAGTTTTATTTTTCGCTCAAAAAATAAAACTTAATTTTTACGTATGCGTATGCGCACTGTGGAGTGGGTAATGAAAATACAGAAAGCAAGATACAAGGGCAGAAACAAGGACAAGGGCAACGACAAAATCACAGACACTCAAAACCTATATCGAAGGATCACGCCAATGGTAAACATGAAGAACAGGACATAGTTAAAGATAAATAAAAAGACAAGGATAAAAATAATGATGTGGATCAAGATCAAGATGAAGGTAAAGATGGTGATGAAGATGAAGATGAAGATGAAGATGAAGATGAAGATGAAGATGA
>NW_023463678.1:0-13091 GCF_013731165.1 Rhagoletis pomonella | reverse complement strand
GAAAACAAAATGCTTTCGGGAACATTTCTAAGAGAACAAAATGGGAACAAAAGGTTCCGGAACGTTTCGGCAAAGAACAAAACTGGAATGAAAGTCTATGGAGCTTTCTTTTTTAAGAATAAATTGGGAACTAAAGTTCAGGAACTTTCTGATAGAGAACGAAACGGGGACACATTTTCTCTGAACTATTCGCAAAGAAAGGAAGCGAGAGCAAAATTTTCCACAACGCTTACTATCAGTTTTAAATGTTTGAATAATGAAATTAATCAAAAAAGAACTGGAAGATAATTATGCAAATAAAGTCAACGAAAGACTTAAGACACGAACTTTTCTTGCACAGAAAATGAAAAATTGTGCCATAAATGCACAGTACTGGTCGAAATTTTGTATGGGTGGGAAAAAATGTCATCATAGAAAACGGGGTATCCCCTTAGTTTTTTCCTATTGGTATTTGTAATATCTATACCAACTTTCAATTTTCTACTGTAACCAATACAGGTTGGTCAATGACATTGAAATGCGCGCTATTTAAATCCATTTGAAAGTCACAAAAATATTGATAATATTGCCATGACAACTGTAGCTGGTAATATTTTTTCAGCAAATTTAAATTTGAAATAGTCTTGAGTGGCCCAAAAAAAATCGTTAATATATGTACAATATACTTCTGAAGTAAAATATAAACATTTCATGAGCGTCCTCTAAATGTATACTTAGAAACATAAAGTTTGGCGCCAGCACCTCTTTCGGTGCCCCCAACCCCAGCTCGGAGATTTTCTTTTGGACCACTCTAATGCACAGTTCACCCTAATGATAAACGATATGGAATCTGGATTAGAATCAACAATCGTGGTTATCACTCATACAATTTTTCATCCCAACACGCAGACGCCATCCCCATTGTTAACGTTAAGTTCTCAAAACTTTTTTCTCGATTTTTTCTGCAGAACGTTCTCCAGACTTGTGTTCTTATTTGATCCTCCTTAAAAACGTTATCGCTACTATCTTTATTATTTTTTCTCATTGGAAACGTTCTGTTCTTTTTGAGAACGTTCCTGAGACTTTTGTTCTCATTTTGATCTTTACGGAAACGTTCCCGAACCTTTTGGTCTCATTTGGTTCATGCTCTAACTGCTCTCAATAATTTTGTTAGCGTTTGGCTAATTTGTGAGAACGTTCTTGATATTATATTTTGTTCCCCTAATAAAAAAACTTATCGTACGGAACCTGCTCAGAACAGTTGTAGGTTTTTCAGAGGGGGCCAATTTCCACTTCTTAGGGCATCGCCGTGGCGCTGTCATTCGGCTATCTTATACAGCATTTTAAAGGCACATTTTCAAACTGTTGTAATTTTTACTTGTTAAGTTCGAGGCCCAAATAAATAACAAATAAAAATTACAACTGTTTATCATTTAAAGGCCGATAAACAAAAACAAACAAAGGCAAATTTTCAATTAACATAGTGTCAAATCGATAACAAATCGTTCTTAGGATCTCTTATTACTTCACCTGGGGCATGGTCATGATTAAAAGTACAAGGCATTCAAGCTAGCTCGGCTTGAGTTCTGAGCTAGGCTTTAATCCCACGACCATAGCGTTTTAGATTGTTTACTTATCTACCTTTGAGAGTTAATTCGGTTTTGTGCTCATCAATGCATAATAGGGCATTGACATTTTCCAGTGTGCCAGATTATTTGTCCTTTTTGTGTCGGTTCGAATATTGCAATTTTATACATTTGTATCTATGAGCGCGTGTGAATCGGTAAGAGTTCGCGACGAGTAAATTTTTGACAAGTATGAGGTGAATAAAATTTCACTAGCTAATGAGGCTAGTGAAATTTGCGACAAATTCATAGAATATTTTGACAATATCAAATATTGTTGATGTGTATAAATAATCTGCAACAAATTTAAGCAAAAACAATAAAACAACAATGGAGTTTCTGGTGGCACAATTAACAAGTATTACACTATATTACATATTTCTTGAAAATACATTTATTTAATGTTTCGAAAGCTTTAATTGATTAAAAGCTTAAATTGATGAATTGCAATCACTGTTTTCTTAAAATATTCAGTTCTCTTCAATTTATGATATTTGATTTCACACAAATCTGCGGTTGTCAAAAAATATTTCATTTCACACAGCAGATTGGCAAAACTGTCTCACCATAGTAAAAATATTATTCACCAGCTTCCACCACAGAACTTTGTTATCGATTCACACACGCGCTATGTACATACGTATATATGTACATACATACATATGTATGCATCTTGTCACCATGAATGCAAAGGGCGCTATATGAAACTTGGAAATTGTACAGGATAAGCCAAAATAATAGCGGTCTTCTAGTCCAGTTATGCATACTTGCACTGCTATACCATTTTAACGTAAAAATCAAAACCCAACAGAATTCTACATGTTAAGGGCCGGTTGTTCAATGTCTGATTAGCACAAATCGGAGGTAGAAGCTCCGGTTAAGTACGACTGCTTTATCGATCACATGTTATATGCATGATGTTTAATCGGCAAGTAGTGATAACCAGACATTGAACAACCGGCCCTTGTTATATGCATGGAGTCGAAAACGTCGATAACGATGTTAACCGATGATAAGTGTTGATCAGGCTTTGAGCAACCGGCCCTAAGTATGCTTAACTGGGCTATTCATCTAAAAGGATAAAGGGATAAATTGCTTAAATGTATCAGTTTATCCGCATTCTTTCATGAGCGCACCTTGGTAAATAATTGCACAAAATTGTTTATTATTTAACTTATATGGCTAATTACGTTTCATTCTTACCTCGTACAATTTGCTAATTTGCTTTTTATGTGTTCGTAGCAAAATCGACCACCTGGCAGTCTGTCAGGGTTGAGTTTTGCTGAAATTAATAGGTTCTTTCCCGTACGCTACGCGGGATCCCGCAGGTGCCCAAAATAGCCCAGAAATCATTCCCGTACTCAACAAAATGCGTAATAGAGCCAAAATTGAATCGTAAGTGTCTTCTTCTTCCTGTCCGAAACAGCCCGGACTTTTTCACCGGGTAAAAATGGATAAAGTGTCAAAGTGCATTACAGCTGTTTTGTGTTTACATGTTGCTTACATTTACTTGGTGCCTTTAAGGAATAGTGAATGTATTTTCAATCTTTATATGTGACCTGGTCTACGAAAAGGGAGCTTACGTGCGAAAACTAGTTTTCTGTGAAAAAGCTGTTAAAAGTAAGCAACTCGTTTCGTCAGTTTCTCATTATCTCGTTAATTGTTCTCCGCGCCGGACGTCCAGTAAGTGTTGTTGTTGGTCCAGTAAGTGTTGTTGTTGGTCGGAATATTATTATAGTTCATCGTGTAAGTTGCTAGTGTGGAACATTTAAAAAAGTAACACTGACGAAGTGACGTTTTAGTACACTTCTAAGCAAGTTAGGATTTTCTGCTTTTCACCACGTGAAAAAGCATCTCATCTTCCATCCGAATCAACAAAAAAGTGAAAATTGATTTTTTGACACCTAAGCCCCCTTTCCGTAGACCAGGTCACATATACTTAAAACCAAATCAACTGTTTCTCAAATTCTGGGCACGAAATGTGGTTTTGTGCGTTCCCGTACTTCTGGATTATGTTCCATTTTTGAGAGCAAACTTTTCGCTTATTCTCTAATTACCGGATCCGCCCGGATTGTTAGAGAAAGAACCTAATACGTTTATTCACCAAAATCGTTTGATAAACGGTTTGTTCCACACGAGCCCGCGGGTACCCAAAACAGCCCGGAAAGTGTTCCTCACGCTAGAAAAATGGGTAATAGAGAGCACTTTTGGATCGTAAATGTCTTCTTCGTGCCCGAAACAGCCCGGACTTTTTATCCGGGCAGAAATGTACCGGCTGTTGTTGAAATAACAGCTGTTGTTTGTGTACATCCAATAGCAAATTTTGTAAAATAGAAAAATGGAAAATAGCACTAAAGTTTCAGAAATGTCGGTATTTGCTAATTTTTTTTAGCTTAATACGATAAATACACATAAAATCATTGTTTAGAACTGATTGTTGATTCCGGGCACGAAAAGTGCTTTTTTGCGTTTCTCACGCTCTGGGCACTTTTGGCACGGGTTGACATATTTTTGACACTTGTGAGAGAGTAACTTATTTTTACGCTCTTAAGGCCTGTATGCAGTTCTCAAGAAAAGCTGAAATTCCATACAAAATGACGTACAAGAAATGGCTAAGAAATTTTCTTAAGTCAAATTCAGGCAGTACGCAGTTCTTAAGAAATTTGCTACGCTTTTTACTACGGTTTTCTAAAGTTTTTTGTGAATAAAGAGCACAAGGCAACCCAGGTTTGCAACAGAAATATATGCCCGTTCTATTATTTCTTGAGGAAAGAGTGAGGCAACAGGCCGTGAAGTATCAAAAATGTCAAAATTCCTTGGACACACACGCGAAATAATGGCAATTTTTTCTTGACCGTTTTCTTGAGAGCTGCATACAGGGCTTAATTACTGAAATAGCCCGGAAAGCGTGTGGAACAAACCTAAAGTGATAAACTTTGGTTAAATATATAAATTTATCATTTTATCAAGTTTATCAACAGTTAACCATGCAATGAATCCCGGAATGGGTATGAAAATGAGAGAAAACTGATAGAATATGTACATAGGTATGTAAAAACACATTTTCGAAAAAGTGTCATATATGTATATATGTAAGGTTTTGCATTGATGCAAATAATTGTGCGACCAATCCCTCATCTCTAAAGAGAGTATTTTGGGAATAAGCTGATGCCAGATAAAACTTTCTGGCTTTGCCAGCAAAGCGCGGGACGAAAAGGTATGCCACAATGAACGCCAAGAAAAGAATTTTGTCTGCTTTTTTACTTATGAAAATTGCTGTGGATTTTATATATTTAGTTTTAAAAATATCAGCAATGTAATTAAATTTTATGTGAAACAAAATAAATATTAAGGGCCGGTTGTTCAATGTCTGGTTATCATAACCACTACACTATCGACGATTTCGACATCATGCATGTAACATGTGATCGATAAAGCAGTCGTTGTACTTAATCGGAGCTTCTACCTCCGATTTGTGCTAATCAGACATTGAACAACCGGCCCTAAGAGCCGGCCCTAAGAGCCGGTTGTTCAATTTCGTGTTATCACTACGATCACTATCGACGATTTCGACATCATGCATATAACATGTGATCGATAAAGCAGTCGTTGTATTTAACCGGAGCTTCTACCTCCGATTAGTGCTAATCAGACATTGTACAACCGGCCCTAAACCAGTCGATGGTCAACGCGCGCAAAAAGTTGCGAGTTGGCCATCTTTTCGCTTCGCCCTGCAGCTGAAACTATCTGCATACATACATACATAGTATGTGTCTTGCTTTGTGCATTTTCATAAATTTCATTTTATCTATTGAAGCGAATCTGTCACGCAAAGCGAATCAAGCGTTTTATCTGGCATCAGCTTTAGTGTCAATGGGGTACAATTGGGCATTAATTAGTCGCAACTAACTAGTCTCTTACGTGTACTATTGGACATCAATTAGTCCCCGGCTCATCTCTAACGGGTACAATTAACAATTTGGATATTAGTCGAATGTTCCTTTGCGATTGCTCCCGGAGCAGCGTTGCCGTTTTGCTAAAATTGTATCATTTTTGATACTTTTTTTCTAAATTTTGTTATTTGATACTTGCCCCATTTTGATTCCTGGCAGCAGTGGCGTAGCCAGGATTTGGCGAAGGGGGCGGATTAAAAAAAATTTGCATCGATAACTTAAAGTTGTGATACACAATGGCTAGAGGCGTCGCACTATAGGCAAAACACGAGTTTTTTTCAAAATCGTAGATCTTCGCTTAGAAAAGAGATAATGGAATGAAAATTTTTTTATAGAGAAGTTACAACAACAATAACTTAACCCTCAAAATACCGTTCAAAATGACACTTTTCTTTTAATTTTGGATTTTGGCTCCCATTCCACTAGAAAACACTATATATAATACACCATTAGCACTGCTTCTGAAAGATTTCTCTTTATTTTATCTTAAGACTCGATTCTTGGGACATTGGATGCTGTACCCGAGTGGCCAGATTGGAAAAAGAAAAGCTACCTTTAAACTCTAATAACTCGTAAACTATCAGCTTTCACAAAAAAATGTATATAACAAAAATGGTTATACTGGTCGATATCTTTACGAAAGTGCAGCATTTAACCCTTTAATGCAGAGTCTGTCATATATGAAACGCTTTTTAACCCTTTCAAGGCAGAGGCAAAATGGTTATCAATATGTTTTCAACGTACTTTTTATTTATTTTTATTTTTAATATTTTTATTTTTTTATTTTATTTTTTTTATTTATTTTTTTATTATTATTTTACTATGGAAAAATTTTCTACGATTAATATCTACGTCAACATGAGATAAAGCACGTTCAGAGAACCTTTTTCCTCTGCCTTGAAAGGGTTAAAAAGTGTTTCATATATGACAGACTCTGCATTAAAGGGTTAAATGCTGCATTCCATTATCTCTTTTCTAAGCGAAGATCTACTATTTTGAAAAAAAAACTCGTGTTTTGTCTACTCGGTTATTCCCTGGGGAATTTATGCTTTATTTAAATTTAAAAAATTAAATTACTACACCATTTGTGTGTAGTCCAGTTTTGTTTTGTAGAAGTTTCGTTAGTATACACTTCAGTTTTTACACATTGAATATATCTGCATATTTATATATTTACGCGTATCTATTTACATTTATTTATGTACAAGTCTACAACATCTTATTACTTATAAAGCGATTTTTAATCATCGTTGCTTAACACATATTTTTTCAATTACTTCTTGTGTTGTAATCGGCATATCATTATGTACCGCTAACATCGTTAAACCATTCAGCCGCTCCTTAATTGTATAAAAAGAAGGGACAAATAAGATAGCATATTCAACAATTGAGTAGTCCACAGCAGAGTGAAAAATTTTTCTATATTCTGAAAAAAAATAGCATGAAATGTTAACTACCCTTGCAAAAGTCGATATAATACTTATTTATACACTTTCAAATGTCTCCTCTTCGTATGAACTTAGAAAACTGCAAGAAAACGTGGTAGTTTCGGTGCCTAGTGGAAGAGGTCGCTAAAAAGAAGCAAACCAATCTTCCTAGAGGAGAGAACGCGAAAAGCTAAAAAAAAGCTAGCTATGTAAAAGTTACTGTTTCAAAACTTGCAATATTAAATTTTTAAATATAAAATTTGCAAATCTACCATACTGCAATTTTATTTTTTTAATGGTATTAGCCTCTTATTTATCCAAATTTTCAGGTAATAAAAAAAGATGCAGTTCGGATGTTACTTGTTGTCGTAGACGTTTTGTTTTTTAATTTATGGTTTACTTTTATAAAATCACATAACGCTGTTTGCAAGTGGACTACTCATATATTCATTAAAAGATAATTTGTCATCCGTCTGAAATAAAAAAAAATTTTAAATCAGAAGGATAAAATAGTATTGTGTTCAAAAGTAAATAATTGTAGTTCAATGACGAAGGGGGGGATCTATCCCCCCATATCCCCCCCTGGCTTCGCCACTACCTGGTAGCAATGCATTTTTGAAAACTATGAATAATATTACTAGTTTAAAGGCAAATAATTTTTTTCTTGTACTTTAAAGTCTTAAAAATGTATATGTACACTCTAAAAAGTGCATGTAAAACTACTACTGAAAAGTGTTTATTTTTCAACCAGAATCTGTTCAAGTATACGCACAAGATGTTCAAGATTTGATTTTGAGCATGAGTTGTTTAAAATATACATATGAAATGTTTAAAATTACAAACATTTTGAAAGTAAAAATATATTTTTTACAAATAATAAATACTAAGTGCCAGGGGCGCACGCAGGAATATATTTTTGGTGGGAAAGGATTTATACTTCTAAATATATATCTTCAGAAAATACTGAAAATTCGCTCTTTAAAATACATTTATGCAAGTTTTATGTACAGTATGAAATAAATAAATAAACTTTTTAAAGTTTCATAAATTGCATTTTATTTACATAAAATTTACAAAGAACTCAGACATTTTCAACCGGCTTCAAAAAGGGCAGGTTATCAATTCTTCGGAGTATTTTTACTTCTTTTATTTATTCCACCGCGTAACTTTGCACCGCGTGAACCGATTCCAATAATTATTTTTTTTACCGGAAAGATGGTACCTTAAGGGTCGTCTCGTAATTTGGTTTAGATCCGATCATTAAATCGTGAAAAAATTAACGGTTAAAGATGCACTCAACTTTCAAAAGTAATACAAAATTTTACAAAAGAATTTTAATATAAATAAATTAAATAATTTCACGAAATTTTTACACTTTTTTATTAATTTTCGTCGATTTCTGGTTTCTCATTTTTTAATAATTCGAATAACGAAAATTTAACTGAAATTGTATTTTTATCACGTAGCTCATTTTGGTGGAACGAATTCGAAGTTAGCAAATTAAATCTTCGAATGCTTATTAAGTACATATTAGTGGTAAACTTTTATAGGCTGTAAAGTGTAAAAAGCAACAGTAAGTGAGTATGCATTGGATATTTTTAGGAAAAGAAAATTTTTTCTTTCAAAATATCATAATAAATTTAGCCCCAAACCCCACCCCTTGTGTGCGCTACGTGACAAATTTGATATGTAAAAGTAAACAGACATTGTTTAATTTTGCACACACTAGGAGAGGAAACTGGTTACCTCTCTTTATATGCGTAAATTTAAACGAACATTTTTTAGAGGAAATTTTAAACACTTTATGTGTAAACTGTGAAAATGTGAACAATAAATGTTTAAAACTCAAAAAACAAATTTGAAATTTGTTCTACGCCACACATATGATGAGTAAAAGTAAGCAAGCAGTGTTTAAATTTGCATTCATTAAGAGAGGAAACTGGTTACCTATCTTAATATGCGCAAATTTAAACAAAAATTTTTTAGAGTGTATTTACAAGTTTGATTTGGTAACTCTTAGAAGGGAAATAAAACCCGGAATTTCTTTGCACACGCCGCGGTTATAGGGCCTTTGCGCAATATCGGACTTGCGTCGGTAGTTTGTGTGGTGTGTGGGTTTTCATATTTCTATTCATATTTCTTCCACATATTTACTTGAGCAACGTTTCTCCAAAATTAGGTTTGCGTAATTTTATTGTGTAGTAATTTCCACAATATTGACTTGTACAAGTCTCGGGTTGCACAATGATTTTGTGTGGTTTAGTGGCCCTAAAAGTTTGTTTTTCGTTATGCAAATAAGCATACGGATTCTCTGTTTTTGTATAACTATGGATTTAATTATAAAATTTTATTTATTATTTGTTTTTCAAATAAAAGTCTGAAAAATAACAGTTGTGTTTGCTTTTGATACTTTTTTCAAGCTCGCAGCAACGCTGCGCCGGAGTTCTTCCGGATTGATCGCATTTTTGCAGGATGGTGACGATATGTACATACATATGTTTGTATGTACTTATGTGCGCTGTAATAATAAATACTACATAAAATACCTACCATTGCGTATGCCATACAAAAAGCCTTGCCGCCAATCGTTACTGGAGTTGAATGACCGTAGCCGATCATAGCCAAAACCACAGTGGCAAAATAAAATGCACCAGCGAACTTCCACTGCGGTCCCGCTTTGTGTGGTTTGTTCTCGATAATCACTATTTCCATCATGCGGTAGTCTTCGGCGGTGACATTGTACTTTCTAACAAAATTATTCTTCACCGCTATATTTGCAAGCGTAAGTGTTCATGTATAGGTTGGGTTATGCGAGTTTGTTGAGTATATGTACATATGTATTTCATGCGCAAATGTTTGTATCATTTTAAAATTTGCGATGTTGAATAAATGTTTTGTGTTTAGTTGTTTTGTTAGCGTTGGGCGAGTGTTTGCATGGTTATATTTTTTTGTTTTGAAAATTGGTGTTTTTGTGATAGGATTTTGAATTTGAAAAATACAATTTTAATGAAAAAATTTTGTGGAAATTACATAAATATGTATGCATAAACTTTCTACAAATAAGTATGTCCAAACAGAGTTTATTCACACTTTCCTGGTTATTGGGTTATTTGGTTTTTTGATTTTATCCTTTGAGTTTCAGACAATAAAATGCAGGGTGAGCCAAATAAGACCGACCAATGCTAAACACGTATAACTTCTTTAGTTTTTAATATTATTGTTCTGCATGTTATAGTGAATGGCTTGGATAGTCATAATGGATACTTACAGCAAGACCACCAACAACGACTACAATACGCTATTCGTTTTTCACAATTAGCCACACAAATTGATTTTTAAGGTAATGTTTTGATTTCGGATAAAGCGCATTTGCAAGCAAAACTGTAGAATGAGGGGCTCTGAAAATCCAAGGACAACCCACCAGCACCAGTTAGGGCGGGTTGTTCAATGTCTGGTTATCACCACCACTACACTATCGACGATTTCGACATCATGCATATATCATGTGATCGATAAAGCAGTCGTTGTCTTAACCGGAGCTTAATTAGTGTTAATCAGACATTGAACAACCGTCCCTTACACCCATCCACATGCACTGGTTAGTGCGGTGTTATGGCCGAAAACGCTATCGGCCCATATTTCTTCATGAGGATGATACGCCAGAACCTATTTCTGGGTCGTATTACAGAACAATGATTGACAACTTTTTGCGGCCAACGGCAGAGCAGCATCGTAATTTGTGGTTCCAAACTAGGCAAACTATGGAGGTAGGTCTTATTTTGCCCACCCTGTACACTGAAGCTGTAAGTATTATATATATATGTACATATTGTTACATTTATTCACAAAGGCCTTAACCAAACATTTTTTTTATTTTACAGGAGAAGCAAAAACCACTATAAAGAGAGTATCAAAAACAGGTAGGGCTTTTTAAAAAGTTGCATACAGCTCCGTTGTATTTGGTACTAGCCACTGTTGATATTTGAGGTTTTTAAATTGTACACTGTAACTGTAACTTTTTGGACTTAATTTTACTTTTCACCATTTCCGTCAATGCCCTATCTCCCGTTTTCCTTCAACTAAACATACACATTTGTTTCTACTACAGTGAGTTTATCTTTCAGTTCATTGTACAGCTTAAGTTGGTGTAGACTTAATTTAACGTAACTTATCATTGGGATCTCTCCAACTAGCCCATAAAGTCGCAAATAAATTCTTAAATTATATTCCAAAAATTATATATAAAAATATGATAAAATATAAAAAAATAGCCCAACCCGGGTAACGTATAATTTTGTCCCGAGATGTACATATATTCAAATATGAAGACAATAACGACAAAAAATAAATACAGAAGATAGATCAGTTTATATTAGGGAAAATAAATCACATAAAATGAGATCAGTAATACTAAAATGGAAGTCCACACTCGAGTTATACAATTCCTTCATTTTCTGCAGTCTCGTCATTTGGTAAACTCCATTTCCAAATTTTTTAAAATAAATAGCTATGAGGGATATTTCACCCACCTGTGATAAAAAATCGCAATAACCACAACGCTCAACACTCACGTTCACGTTTACTTTCAAAATTACAATTCAGAATTTCGGTTTGTACCAAATTTGAAACGTAGGTATGAGATTTCAGCGTTTTGTACAAAAAGGTTTTTTTGATGTTGAAATTGTACTTAAAATCGGTAAATTGTACTTTTGTACTTTTTAAAACCAATTGTACTGAAAAAGTACAATTGTACTTAAAATATCAACACTGGTACTAACACTTCAAAATTTTTATTGGATATTGGTATATCCTACTGAAATCTGTGAAAAACGCAGTTTCGAAAAGTGTTGGTTAGGACCTTTGTGAATTAAGGCAACGATATCGACTGCTGAGTGGAAGATCGACCTATCTCGGCAGCCAGTTCGAAAACGCTTTATCTCTAAAAACCTTTCAAGAACGCCCTATATCAGAATTCATAACATTTTCAAGTGAGATAAGGCGTTTTTGAACCGAATTCTCAGATAGAGCGGTCTTCAACCAAATTCTGAGATAGGGTGTTTTTCGATATAATTCTAGGGAGTTCTTGAATAATTTTTTGAGATAGGACGTTTTCGAACTGGCTGCCGAGATAGGTCGATCTTCCACTCAGCAGTAATCAGTTCTGAGTAATCTGTATTGCAGAAAAATCTTCAAGAATTCGCAAAGAAATCATTATTCCCACTTTTTGTCGAATTTTCTAAGATAAAATGTACTGCGTAGGGATGGGTAAATCCGATATTTGAAGCTTCGATATTCGAATTTTAATCGAATTTTAGCTCCAAAATGGCGAATTTTTGAAATCGAACTTTGTGTTGCTAAAATTCGGATAAAATCGAATTGCCATCACTGTAAGTGGCACTCCATTTGTCTTAGGGATGCAAAAAAAAAACATGATTTTCGACTGATGCATCGGGACAAAAAATCTGTGCCTAGAAGGAACTGTTATTCCAAACTCAAATTTAAAAATTTTGTTTATAAAAAACTAGTTTTTTTGTTGATTTTTTATTTTAAATGTTTAGAGGCTTTTACGTTGGTGGCATGAAGCTTTTACCTGAGAAGACCCCTAGTAAAATTTCCCGGAGAATAATTTTCTAGAATATATCAATCCTCTAACCTTATATCAATCCGTTAACCTTCCAAATTTGCTTTTTGCGGGATTTCTTGAAGTAAGGGTCAAAATGAGCCTTTTAGGCGCGAGCTAATGGGTTAAAATGGTCTACAAAAATATTTCCCATGAATTTTTATTATATATGTCTTAAACTTCGATTTCGCTCAGACATTTATTTTAACTATTTTTTCGACTTTATTGAAAATTACTTAGGCCGAGACATGAAAACTTTAGTAGGCCATGAAATAAAAATACGAGCTAACTTTTGCAAATCCACCGGGAGTATTATTACTGGATGGGTATACTTTCAGAGAATGTTAACAAAGTCCGGGCTGGTTTCGGCTGTCCCACAGTGTAATTTGAGTTTAACTTTTTAGACAGGAGGCCCTCTCTTCAAGCACCTCAAAAATATTTTAATTGTTGCATAGCATTTTAATCACAACACTTTTTAACTATATTC
>NW_023463677.1:0-13096 GCF_013731165.1 Rhagoletis pomonella | reverse complement strand
TCCAAGGATCTCTTCTATGAGCGCTTGGAGCGCACATACGAGCGCTGTCCCCGTCATGATATCAAAATCGTGCTTGGCGACTTCAATGCCAGGGTGGGCAAGGAAGGGATCTTTGGAACCACCGTCGGAAAATTCAGCCTCCACGACGAAACGTCCGACAACGGACTGAGGCTGATCGACTTCGCCGGGGCCCGAAACATGGTGGTATGAAGTACTAGGTTCAAGCTTAAAAAGATCCATCAAGCTACGTGGCTGTCACCGGATCGAAAATCGAGAAACCAAATCGATCATGTTGTGATAGACGGAAGGCACGCTTCCAGTGTTTTAGACGTACGCACACTCCGAGGCCCAAACATCGACTCGGACCACTATCTTGTTGCAGCCAAGATACGCACCCGCCTCTGTGCAGCAATAAATGTGCGCCCAAATATGCAAGGAAAGCTTAACGTCGAAAAGCTGCAATCACAACAGACAGCCAGCGCTTTCGCTACTCGACTATCACACCTGCTCTCAGAGAGCACTCTTCAACAAACCGACATATGCGAGCAGTGGAACCACATTTCCCGCTCACTAAGTACCGCCGCCGAAGAAGTAGTCGGATTTCAGCGAGCCCAAAAGAACAACTGGTACGATGAGGAGTGTCAGGAAGCTGCAGAAAAAAAGATGCCGCCTACAGGGCCACGCTGCGATCGGGGCAACGCGCGCGGAAGTTGGCAAGTCGGCGAAATCATTAGTGGTACCCGGACGGGTACTAGTTAAAAAATTGTCGATACCAATTCCTTTTCCTGGCGAATTTAAGATGACGATGTCATTGGAGCGTGCAAAAGTGGCGATTACTAATCGCTCCGTATTGCCTAATGACCAGTAATGCACTAAATCGCTGGTATATGATATTTTCAATATGGGCGGCACATAATCTGCTGCTAGTTAATTTCCTAACGATCGGTAATGCATGGAATCGTTCATTATGCAATAATACAAAGTTTTCTCGCTTAGGCGAAACAGTGTTACTTCTTTAACAATTCTTTGCCTAATAATATAATTGAATGTTTTTTTTATTTTTTCTCAGTATACAAATTTTGTTTTCTTAAAAAGGTATTTTATCTTATTTTATTTCATTTCATTATGAATATACTATAAAAAAGCAAATTTTGTTTAGGAGAAAATGTAAAATTTTTTATCTTCCACCCATAATGGGATTAATTTCTTCCCATTTTTCTTATTCTACTGAGCTAAGGCAGTGTTAAATCGAGCTGTTACAACTGATACCACCTTGTATTATTGCATCATGGGAATCGCTAGCTTATGTCGTCCCTTGTCACCAGTTCTGTACTGTACATTTTTGCCTCTACTTAAGTATTACAATTAGGGATGTTTCGAACGTCATATTTTTCACATTTGCGAACGCGAATGCGAATGTGAATGTTAGGAATAACATTAAAAAAGCTATTATCAACTTAAGTCATCGTTTTATTACTTAAAAATTTTTTAAATTACACAGGTTTACAAAAAAAAAAGTGTATGCATATTGTTATTAAATAAGAAAAGTCTACATATTAATATTGCATTGGCTTTATTCAAAAGGGGATTAATTTTCGCTTGCATTCTTTTATGCGTAGCGTGCACTTTATGCCTTTTAGTGTATTCTTATAGCCAAATAATTTGGCATGTGTCAAGTTACATATAAGACATTGTTGATTAATGCACGCAAATGAAAGTAGATGCAAAATGTGGAATATGCTTATGTCAACAAAAACGTGGGAATAAAGCATTTGCATTAATTATGCTTATGTAAACCAAAACGTGGGAATAAAACCTTTACAATAATTTTGCTTACGATCCAAAGTTTTTATGCCCTTATTATTTAGCTACGTAAGCATTTAGTTTGTATAAAAACGTAATCATTAATTCAATAAAGATCACTTGAAAGCAATCAAGCAAACAACAGTGTTCGAACTTGGCGTAATCGATATTATTCTGAACGTTCTGGTGACCCCTGTGAAAGGACATTCAGCTTAAACAAGGCCAGTGCAGCAGTTTAAGGAGCCACAAATCTAATCTATAAGAAAAAAAATGGATCGTTTCGAGGATTTGGCCAGACAACAAAGAGAAACGGGCGGCAATATTGAATCAATTGTCCGAAACTTTAAAAAGGACCCGCAATCCAGGAAGCAGTCAATCAGCTATTACGAAGAGCGATTGAGAAGACTGGACAGCGAGTGGTCGAAGTTTGAAACAACTGACAACAAACTTCGACTGCTTGAAAACCCCCAGCTGGATCACGTCTACTTTACAAAGGACTACTATAACAATATAATGGAAATTGTAAATCAGTACAAGGAGATTTTCGAGTCCGGCGTGGTCCAATTGGCTCAAACCCCGACAAGAGAATTGCGCTTAACAACTAATGAAGGAAGTACGCACCAACATGATGCTTCAGCTTCAAAAGTCAACACAGAAGCACGGCATGATACTGGAACCAAACGGGCAGCTTCCAACGAGTACACTAAACTAGTCCGCAGACAAGGGGTAATGATGGCCTCGTTGCGACGGTTACTGAACGACAACGTTTCACCACAATGTGTTCCAACAATTAATAAACTGCGGGAAAATATAGAAGACATTCACTTCAGGATATATGAGATGTTCGACAACCCAACCGAGCAGGGCTACAAGGTCGATAACTTCATTCCACTTGAAGAAAAGGTATGGAGTACTTTGCAAGCAGCTAATAGTGACTCCCATACTGAGCAATCTTCAAACCAACTTCCGATTAAACTGCAGTCCATTTCATTTCCGAAGATAATAATTCCAAAATTCGATGGCACCTATTTAAAATGGCAAGAATTTCATGACCTATTCTCGCAACTGGTAATAAATCAACCTCTTTCAAAAGTTCAGAAAATGTGGTACTTGAAAACTCACTTAGTGGGGCAGGCTGGAAATCTAATTAAACATTTCGCATCAACAGGAGAGAATTTTGATGCAGCTTGGTTCATGCTTCTGGAGCGTTATAACAACAAACGCTTGCTGGTGAGCAAGTTAGTACATGAGCTAACTACTACACCTGGAAGCACATCAATGGACAATGTCAAAAAACTGCATGACACATCACAAGAATGTCTATTAGCATTGCAAAATTTGCAGATAGACACATCAACATGGGATCCACTTCTGCTCCCCCTTCTACTAAAGAAACTGGATCAACAAAGGTGTGCACTTCAGTCACATCCAAAGGTCATAGAAATGACACTTGCAGCATGTGCAAAAAGAGAAAACATCCATTATTTTCTTGCAAGGAATTTTTACAACAGTCTCCATCGGCACGCTTTCAGTTCATACAAGGGCAGAAATATTGCCACAATTGCCTAAAACCAGGACATGGTTCTAAAAATTGTATATTAAGAAACTGTCTGAAATGCAACAAAAAACACAACACGCTGTTACATTTCGAGGATTCAAAAAGGGATGTGAGCAATCCAGGACCAAATCAACGCCATCAAAAGACGAAGCAGCGTCACTTACCACCGCAGAGCACACAAAGTCAAACACGTATGCACTACTCAGCACTGCCATGGTGAAAGTTAGAGGAATCGGAACAGAAGTGCAGTGTCGGGCAATCCAAAAGAGAAGCAGGAAGTGGGAAAAACAAAAGAAGATTTGAACAAAAATGTTGACCCCTCGGGCTTAAAAATTAATAGTGTACAGGGGAGGAAAAGTGGGGCTGTAGTAATACAAACAGAAAATGAGGCTGAGCGTGAAAAAATCAAAAAGGCAATAGAGAATAAAATGAGTGATAGATATGAAATAAAAATCCCAAACGTAGCCAAGCCAAGGTTCATGGTATATAGAATGAGCTTTAAACATGAGAATGAGCAGCTCAGGGAGATGATAAAAAAACAGAATGAATGCTTCAAAAATGGTAATTTCAAAATTTTGAAATGTTCTGAAACAAAAAGAGGAAATGCAAAACATTATAATGCGTTAGTAGAAACAGATGTAGATGCCTTTGCAGCCGTGCTGGCAAGCGAAAAAATAAACATAGGTTGGGAAAAATGTAGAGTCAAAGATGGAATGGATGTTACTTTCTGTTTCAAATGCAAGGGATTTAACCACATAGCTGCGAAATGTAAAGCCGATGAGGTATGTTTCAAGTGCCTAGATAACCACAAAACTGTGGAATGTTCTAAGGAAACATTAAACAAATGCATAAATTGCATTCGTGCTAATAAAAAATTTAACTTAGGGCTTGATGAAAATCATATGACATTTAACCGACAGTGTCCTGTATACCAGAAAAAGCTCGAGCATAAAAGAAATACTGTAAATTACTAACAATTACAGCAAGTTTGTGGGGACCCTAGCGTTGAGTTTACGTCTCACCCAGGTGTAAAGAAAGCGCTACCCAAATATTTGCAATGCGTATATCTCAATATACAGAGTTTAGTGGCTAATAAAGTTGAGCTAGAAATACTTATAGATTTTACCGACCCGGATCTACTTCTGTGTTCCGAAACATGCCTAACTGATGACATAGAGGATACGGAAATAATGTTCCCGGCGTATCAGATGATACGCTGCGACTCACACAGTAGACATACAGGGGGAGTGATAATACTCGTCCGAAACACGCTCGGTTTTAAAACAATAACTAACAAGGCTTTAGACAAAAATGTTTGGTGTATAGTTATTCAACTCACACACTGTGATACCAGGTGGCAGCTCGGGGTGGTTTATCACTCCCCAAGCTCAAGTGATGCGGAATTTGTTACATATATGGAGGATATCTTAGCAGAAATCTCAGAAAATTCTGTGAACACTGTTATCATTGGCGATTTTAACATAAACATGAACGTAGTATCAACCTACAGCAGAAAACTCAATGATGTTTTCTTGCAACAAGCCATGCAACAGCTAATAAATTTTAATACGAGGGTGACGGAACATTCGGAAACACGTATTGACTTGTTGTATTCCAATGATAACCGAGTTATATGTCAAAAGGTCGAGGATCATAGAATATCTGACCACGAAACAATCATGTTTCGACTAAATGTCAATAAACTTAACCCACTTGCTAAGGAGGCAGAAGTAATATCCTGGGAGAGATATAACCCTGAGAACTTAACAAGTTTACTAAGGCAGTGCGATTTCTCGAACTTAAATTTTTTCGATGCTGACGGTATGGTGGAGTATATTACTCATTGCATTATGTGGGCCATGAGGCAGTTGACTTACTCAAAAATAACTCGCATTAGGCAGAGGAACAAATGGTATTATAGGCAATTGACAGAGATGAACAAGTATAAATCTAAATCTCATGAGAAAGCAGTGTTGTCAGGGTACTGGGGTGAATATAATTTAGTTAGAAGCAGATATAAGAAAATGGTAAGGTGTAAAAAAATTAAATACTTAGAGCATAAGGTGGAAATAAATAAGGGTGACAGCCGACTCATGTGGAAATACTTAAAGGAGGTAGTCAATAACACGGAGGTCAAAGAAAATATTGGGGAAGTGATAATAAATAACACCAACTACGTAGACAGCTTTGAAATTGCGGAAAACCTAAATAATTTTTTCGTGGACAGCATTTTGGAAATACACACCAATATAGAGTGTGTAAACTATGATTTTTTCGAGCAACGAGCTCCCACCAGTACGCTAAAATTTGAAGAGGTCTCAACGGAAGACATTCTTCAAATTGCCAAAAAATTTAAGCGGAAAATTGGGGGAAACAACCTACTTTCTGAAGGTGTTATTAAGGACTCTGCTGATTATATGGGATATTTCTATGCCCTACTTATAAATAAGAGTCTCCAGACAGGATCAGTACCGGAAGAATGGAAAATTTCATCAATAGTGCCCGTCAAGAAAGTTAGAAAAACGGTTAAAGCTGAGGAGCTTAGGCCCATCAATACTCTCCCTAGCTTGGAAAAAATGCTAGAAACCGTTGTGAAAAACCAGCTACAGTACTATGTGGAATCCAATAAAATACTCATAAAAGAACAATCTGGATTCAGAGCTAAACATTCCTGTGAGACTGCGCTGAATCTGGTGCTTTCTCAATGGAAAGAAGATCTGAACAGACACCTTAATGTAGTGGCAGTGTTTATTGATCTTAAAAGAGCATTTGAAACCGTTGATAGGGTCCGAATGTTGGATAAACTAAAATACATTGGTATAAAAAACTCTGAGCTTGACTGGTTTAGAAGTTTTCTATGTAATCGTAGGCAACAAACAATAGTTAATTCTAAGATGTCTAGTAAGATAGCCGTAGACATCGGATTACCACAGGGCTCAGTTTTGGCACCCCTACTCTTTAATATATATATAAACGATATTAAAAGTTCTCTCAAACATTGTAAAATAAAACTCTTTGCGGATGATGCCTTGTTAACGATCAGTGATAGGGAACTACCAAATGCGATTGTCAAAATGCAAGAAGATCTTAATTCTTTGTATCAATGGCTGTGTTCAAATAAACTCAAACTGAATGTGAAAAAGACTAACTTTATGATATTTTCCAGAGCGGCAAATGCTGACTCCATAAGCCGTGAATTAAAAATCAAAGATGAAAATATCGAAGAGGTGAAAATTGTCAAGTACCTAGGAATATACATAGACAACAAACTAAAGTTTGATGAGCACGTTGAGTATACAGTCAACAAGATTGCTAAAAAAATTGGCCTTATAAAGAGATCGTGTAAGTACTTGGGAAGAAGATATAAAACGTTGGTGTACAGGTCAATAGTAGAACCGCACTTTATATACTGCCCCACGATTTTCTTCCTAGCGGGGGACTCCCATGTAGATAAGCTGCAAAAAATGCAAAACCGAGCGATGAGATTCATCCTCAACAAACCGTATGACACACCAACAAGATGTATGCTTGAAACCTTGAATTGGTTAAGCGTGAAGCAACAAGTTTTTTACCACGCTATGAAATTTGTGTACAATATTAAAAAGGGCAACCTGCCGGATTATCTTAGCGATAATCTCCGATATATAAATGAGACGCATACATATTTGTTGAGAGAGAATAACAGCTTCAGACTCCCGAAGTATAGAACAGAAGTGGACAAAAAAAATATTTTCTATAAAGGCTTAAAGTGCTTCAATGAATTACCAGAGGCTATAAAAAATTGTGATACTATCACTCTTTTCAAGCGGCTGCTATTTGACTATTGTAGAACGCAGCCTACAAGATAGTGATGTATCAACAATAGCGTGGATTGGAAACTAGGCCTTTCCAACCACCAAGATATCGAGACTAGGCGGATCGGAAACTCGGCCTTTCCGACTACCTAGACCCTTAGATAATAAACAATAAACGAGCGGATTGGAAACTAGGCCTTTCCAACCGTCAACCGTCATGAAAGCGCGACTGGGTGGATCGGAAACTCGGCCTTTCTGACCACCCAGGAGATATCAATAAATGGAGTAACCCAAAAAGAATAGCGCGGATTGGAAACTCGGCCTTTCCAACCGTCTACATAACTTTCGGGAAATTGCATGCGTTTATATTGACATAAAATAATTGCAGTGATAAAGAAATAATGTTATTTAAAAATTTCTGTAGAGCATTTTGTATTTTGTATTTAATATTTAATATTTACATTTTAAATCTAAAATCTAGTTATAAGAATGTTAAATCTTTGTTGCAATATAAGTCTAACAGACTGTAAAAAATAAATAAATAAATAAATAAATAAATAAATAAATAAATTCTCGATTCAGGCTCACAAGTTAATTTTGTGACAGAACGATTGGTTAAACGTCTTGTCATCTCAACTAAACCATCATCAATCTCCATTAGTGGCATCGGGTCAAGGAGCACTAAGATACAGCATCGAGTCAATGTGGCGCTACAGTCTCGGGTCAACAACTTTACAACGCGGCTAGAGGCAGCGGTATTGCCTCAGATTATATCCCCGCAGCCGTCGCAAGAAATCAAGATCGACGAATGGCAAATCCCTGAGAACATCATGTTAGCCGATCCATCATTCAATCGTCCTGACAAAATTGATATATTGTTGGGGGCGGAATTCTACAACCAACTGATGGCAGCAGGGCAAATCAAACTGTCAGATGACCTACCCGTTCTGCAAAATACAGTGCTGGGATGGATTATCGCGGGAAAAGTTGGTGGCAACTACATCTCAAATGCAATATGTGGAATCTGTACCAAAGATGACATCAACTTAGATGCAGCCATTGCTCGATTATGGGAACTTGAGGATGTTGCAACTGTAAGAAAACAACATTCCGTAGCAGAAAAACAGTGCGAAGCTCATTTTGCACAACATACACTCATCAATGAAAATGGGAGATTCATGGTAAGGCTACCATTTCATGAAAATCCGGAGGCCTTAGGGGAATCCTATGGGATGGCGTGTAATCGATTCCTGGCCTTAGAACGTCGACTGGCAAAATCGCTCCAGACAAAGAATCAATATGTACAATTTATGGAGGAATATGAGAACTTGGGGAACATGACGCAAGTGGATATCAGGATCAGTAAACCTAGGAACTGCATTCCTCACCATTGCATTGTGAGACCCGAAAGCCGCACTACGTGCGGTGTTCGATGCATCAGCAAAATCGTCCACTGGCATGTCTTTGAACGACCTCATGTATACCAGACCCACTGTTAAGAGGGAGCTTTTCACCATTTTACTTCGCTTCCGTTTGCCCAGGTTCGTCTTCACCAGAGATGTAAAAAAAATGTATCGACAGATGCTCATTCAACCGGACGATCACAAATGCCAAATTATCATCTGGCGAAAGGATTCCAGCCTACCAATAAAGCATTATCAGCTAAATACAATCACATATGGGATAAGATCTCCATATTTAGCCACCAAATGTTTGCAGAAAATTGCAAAAGAAAATGCATTACAATATCCTCTCGGTGCTCAGTTTCTACAGGACAATTTTTATGTAGATTACGGATTTGGTGGGTCAGACAGCTTAACCACGACGATGGAAATCCAACAGCAACTGATACACATCTTAAAAGAACGTGGTCTTAACCTATGAAAATGGTCCGCCAATCACTCACAATTACTGCAAAATGTTGGCATGGAGAAACAAGAAGTTGACATAGACTTTGACAATGACATCAATCAAACTACTAAAACGTTGGGGTTAACATGGATGCCTAAGATGAATCGATTCTGCGTAAAGGTATGCCTAGGAAGCTGCAGTCTTGCAACTAAACGCTCAGTCAGCGCCGATCTGGCAAGGCTCTTCCATCAATTGGGGATACTAGCGCCAATTGTAGTCATGACAAAAATGTTTATTCAAGATCTCTGGCAACTGAAACTGACATGGGATGAAGCATTACCAGCCGATTTGAATGAGAGATGGGCAACATTCCGAAATGATTTGCAAAAATTGGAAAAAATGCAAGTTTCGCGGCACGTGTTTGAAGGATACATCCCAGCAAAAATTCAAATTCATGTCTTCTCCGACGCATCAGAAAAGGCATATGGTGCTGAGATTTACATTAGATCCGAGCTAGATGAGGGACGAGTACAAGCGAGGCTGCTCTGTGCAAAATCACGTGTGGCACCCTCGAAACGGCAAACTATTCTTCGGATTGAGCTCTGTGCATCAGTACTGGGTGCTCAACTAACTACAAGGGTCAAATCAAACCTTAAGCTAGACGATGTGGCTACATACTTTTGGACTGGTTCACATATCGTGTTGGCATGGATTAACTGATCCTCAGCATCATACCAAACATTTGTGGCAAACCGCATAGCTGTTATTCATGAGCACACTACCGCTGAACAATGGCGGCATATAAGCTCAAAAGATAACCCAGCTGACATTCTATCACGAGGACTGCCGCCGGGGAGACTAGAAACCTGCAATATGTGGTTTTATGGGCCAACAATCTTGCTTGGTAAAGAAGACACTTGGCCTTCAAAGTATTCCAAGGCATTATCAGTAATCGACGAAGGTATCAACATGGAACGGAAAGGGGTGACATCAGTCGCTGTTGCAACCACTGGACATGAAAGAAGCGTACTTTATAGCATTCGACACAATGGTTCTTTCAAAACATTACAAAGAGTGACAGGCTACATGCTGAGATTTATCAACCAGGCCAGAAACCAATCGCGGGAGTCAGACATTCTCTTGACCGTACACAATGCAGCAATCGGACTTTGAGGAAGAGCTTCAGCACCTTAAAAAATACAACGAAGTTCGCAAAAACAGTTCTTTCCGCAGCCTGTCACCGTTTCTGGACAATAATGGTATCATCCGAGTTGGAGGGCGTCTACAAGCATCAGAACTTGCATACGATGCCAAACACCCTATTCTAATTCCACATAACAATTCACTCTCCAAATTATTAGTACAAATGATCCATAAAGAAAACCGTCATTGTGGACCTCAAGCGCTCTTAGCTTACACAAGGCAAAGATTTTGGCCTATAAAGGGAAAATTGCTGACACGATCAATTGTGCTCAACTGCGTTAGATGCACCAAAGCTAAGCCAAAACTAATGAGTCAAATTATGGGGAACTTGCCTTCAACAAGAGTAACTCCAGCAAGACCATTCATCAACTCAGGCGTGGACTTCTGCGGGCCATTTTGGGTTCACTTCAAGATAAGGGGAAAGAAACCACAAAAAGCCTATGTAGCGGTATTTTGCTGTTTTGCCACAAAGGCAGTGCATTTGGAATTAGTCAGCGACTTAACGACGGATGCGTTTATTGGTGCCTTAAAACGATTTATAAGCCGAAGAGGACATTGTCAAAATTTATATTGTGGCAACGCAACCAATTTTGTAGGCGCGAAAAACCAGCTTTCTGAACTTACTGACGTTGTTTATGGAAATTCATCACGAGAATCAATAGTAAAGCAGTGCAGCGGAAAGAGAATAACATTTCATTTTATACCTCCTAGGACTCCACATTTTGGCGGTTTATGGGAAGCAGCGGTAAAATCAGCTAAGCATCTACTAATAAGAAGCACCTCGACAGCGTCCTTAACGTATGAAGAATTGGACACGGTAATCATCGAGGTGGAAGGAATCCTAAATTCCAGACCAATCAGCCCAATGTCCGACAATCCTAACGATCTAACAGCTTTAACTCCAGGCCACTTTCTCATAGGAGAGCCCCTTAATGCCCAAGTTGATCTAACGTGTAGGCCACAGCAAACTAATTTATTAACAAGATGGAAACTTGTTTCTCACCTCAAACGCGAGTTTTGGAATCGGTGGTCCCGCGAATATTTATCGCACCTTCAGCTGCGAAAAAAGTGGAGGAAACAACACAACAACATCAACGTAGGTGACATGGTGATCATCAAAGAAGACAACACAACGGTACTGCAGTGGCCATTAGGAAGAATCATCAATGTATATGAAGGAAACGACGGTGTAGTGAGAGTGGCTGATGTAAAAACTGCTAGTGGCACTTGCAAGAGGCCTATTCATCGGCTTGCACCCTTGCCTAAGGAAACAAATGATGCCACAGAACGACAATCAACCAACAAACTGCTTGAGGAAGACAAAATTCCATCAAGGAGAAATACTTGCTACACTTCTGATTACCCTACTCATCTTACCACTGGCTTTAGGAGCTGAACTTCAAAATAAGCGATTTGGATCAAGGCTTGGCATTCATTTTGAAGGAATAGGCTCAACAGCCATATCAACCACTGATTGGAACCTAATAATCTACTATGACATGGAAGGATTTTTGGTAGAACTAGCAGCGCTGTCAAATGGCACAAGGGCCCTGCGCCATTTATGTCAAGAAATCACACAAAAAAAGCTCATGTCTTTCTCTGGTAGCACATCTTGAGCAGACTGAAAAAGAGTTGCAGTTAGATTACGCAATAGTAAAATCTAATCGGCGTAAACGAGGTGCCATTGATGCAGTTGGAAATATCGCTCATTCTTTGTTTGGAGTACTGGACGCAGAATATGCAGAACAAATGTCCAAAATAATCACACACGTTAAGGAAAATGAACTACATCTGCTGCACCTGATCAGAAATCAAACATCCATTGTGGACTCAACCATCAAAATTTTGAAGCAGGATCAAAAAGCGGTCAAGAGGAAGTTCGACATCATTGATCAACAAGTGAGTCAAATATTCCAGAGGATCAGCAACGACATGCATGAGATATACCAAGAAAAATTATTTCGAATCTTTTCCTCATTATCCAACCAACTCACACTGATGGCAGCCAATTTGCAAAGAATGCAATCTGCAATATTAGCCGTTCTAATAGATACTCATCACGGAAAAATAAGTCCTCTTCTGCTGACGCCCAGTCAATTGCAAGACGAAGTAAACAAAATTAAACTTCCCTTATCAGCACCATTGGAACTGCCTGTAAACCAAGAAGATTTACTCCAGCTATACCAACTAATGACGGTTAAGGGAGGACTTACAGAAAAGCATGTTGTATTCAGCATCACATTGCCTCTGGTAGAGCATGATCGATATGACTTATTCAATCTGCTACCAATTCCTACTTGGACTAATGGGACTATGATTGAAATAAGTCCGTGTGCTGCAGTTTTGGCAATAAACACAGCTCTCGGTCAATATTTCCCGCTGAGCATCTCCAAATTTCAATCTTGTGTGGATATTAAAAATGGAAATTACATCTGTTCTAAAATTCAAATTCGTTATAGTCATGGTTCATCTAAATGCGCATGTGAAGTAAATTTATTCAACAACAACACCCAGTCAAGTTGTCAACTGCGAAAAAAACCAAACGATGTTGCATGGATATCACTACAGCATAAAAATCAACGGATTTATGCCACGTCAGTTTCATCTCGTGCAACCGCAGTATGTGGAAAAGAGATCATTCAGGTGATTCTAAAAGGATCAGGACTGTTATCACTCCAACCAGACTGCATACTCAAACATAATTTTATATCAGTTCAAGCAGATCAGTTGATATCGACGAGTCTTTGCTCGTCCTACACTAGCCTGGTAGAAATTTCCGAAGTAGCTGCAGCAGAACATATAAAGCCTCTTCTTCAATCACGAGATGATGAGAAATACATAACACAAATACAAAACCTCACGTCCTTACAATCATCATTGGCCAATC
>NW_023463676.1:0-13100 GCF_013731165.1 Rhagoletis pomonella | reverse complement strand
AGCTAACGGACAGGTAGAGAGGGTTAATCGGGTTATTAAAACCATGTTAGGCAAGTTGAGCGACCCTATCGATCATGCTGACTGGTCAAACAGGCTCCTGCAAATAGAATACGCATTGAATAATTCGGTTCACGGTACCACAAAAAAATCGCCCAGTATGCTTCTTTTCGGGGTAGAGCAAAAAGGAGAAGTAGTAGACAAATTTACGGAATACTTTGAGGATAAGCTTGGCGCACGGGAAGAGCGTGATCTGCAAACAATCCGGCGCGATGCCGCTGAGGCAATCCAAAGCTCCCAAGAACGTAGTCAAGAATATTCTCTAAGACATTGCGTGAGAGCTAAGAAGTACAATGTCGGTGACTTCGTCGTAATAAGAAATGTAGACACTACCGCTGGCACTAACAAAAAACTCATCCCAAAATACAAGGGACCCTACGTCGTGCACAAAATCCTCGGGAATGATAGATACGTTATCAAGGACGTAGAAAATTGCCAGTTAAGTCAAATCCCATATGATGGAGTGGTTGAGGCCAATAGAATGCGTGGGTGGCTTGAGCAAAATATGGAGGCTGGACCTGTCGAAGAGCAAAGCAATACCCTAACCTAAACTAAGACCTTTTAACTATATGTGATATTTCATCCAAGTATTTAAATAACAATAGTTAAGTAATTTTGTTAAATTAAGCTTCTGATCGAGGTCGATCAAATGTCAGATTGGCCGAGTTGTTAACACCTTTCCATCTCTAACCTCGAATGCAACCCTGTTGTGTGATTGGCAATCCTTTTGTGTGATTGACAATCCTGACTGCAGCCCTGCCTATCACATTCCTTTTCCTTTTTCCTTCTCGGCTATTCCTTTTCTCTCGCTTTTCTTGATAGATAGAGAATTTTCTGGAAAAAAAGCAAGTCAGAATCGACACGCGCTTGTAGAACAAGTTCTCTTTTGGAAATAAAATTGTGATTTTTGCGATCGTAAAAAAATTTTCGTTAGAATTTCGAGGTTTTAAATTATTTTCTGAGTATGCAGTTTTGTATCCCATCGAATTCTAGTAGAATAAAGTACAAGTTTCAAATGGCTAAAAATTTCGATTGATTTTTTAGAATTTTTAAAAAGCTCGAAATTTGTACGAAAGTTTGTTGAATTTTTTTTTTTAATATGGCACAAATTTGGAAAATTGGATTTACACGGGTTTTGTTAAAGAAAGAACTATATTTTTATAAAAAAATAACAAAAGTTCAACAACAACAAAAATAATACGTTAGAACTTGGCATAAAGTGTTTCGGCTAAAATGTTTTTACCACTGTATGTATGGCTGCCAAGCTGCCAATCTGAATTGCAGCGGCACCATATATGGCAAAAGAACGATGCTGCTGGCGTATGCAGATGATATCGATATCGTAGATCTGAAGCAAAGGGACGTAACCGCAGCATTTTCCAGTTTAGAAAAAGAAGCTAAAGAGGTTGCTCTAGCGGTGAACAAGGGCAAGACAAAGGACCTCCTGGCAACATATAAAGAGTCCACGCGATTCGGCACACATGTCACTATTGGCAGATATAACTTTGAAGTAGTGATGGACTTTGTCTACCTAGGATCCCGCATAAACACCACCAACAACGTCAGCCTGGAGATCTAGCGAAGAATAACTATTCCCAATAGGTGCTACTTTAGGCTCGGTGTGCAATTGAAAAGCAGAGCCCTCTCTCGACGAACGAAAATCACGCTCTACAAATCTCTCATCATGCCCGTCCTTTTATATGGCGCAGAAACTTGGACGATGTCGAACAAAGATGAGAAGGCTTTGTTGGCTTTGAGAGGACCATTCCACGCAAGATCTACGGCCCTGTTTTCGTAGACGGCGGGTATCGGAGAAGATGGAATGCCGAACTATATGAGGTTTTTAACGACATGGACATAGTTAAGCGCATAAAAATGCAGCGATTGCACTGGCTTGGACATGTTGTACGCTTGGATGACGACGCTCCGGTGAAAACATCCTTCGACTCCGCACCCATGGGTGGACAACAAAAGCAAGGGCGCTCACGAACGCAATGGAAGAACCAAGTGCAAAGGACCTGTCTGCGCTCGGGATAACCAACTGGCGCAAATTTGCACAGGAGAGAAGCAATTGGAGAAGCTTTTTGGTCTCGACCCAGGTCAGAACACCTACAAGGCCCCCCTAAATTCGGCCTTGCATGTATGTACATACATATTTTCACATTTATAACCCAGTAGAAATCGGTTGTATGCATTCATGAAGAATGCTTGCTATATGAGCGAATTAGTGTGACAATTCATGCGTAGTCATGCATTTCCACAACTAAATTTAAATTCTAGCGAACGTACGTTGTTGTTGTTTTAAGTATATTTCTTGATAAATATGAAGTGGAATTTTTTGTAATATTTTCAGTCTTGTACACAAATTTTAGTGAACGGACGTGTTGTGCGATACTATTTTCAGCACTAACGGGCTGATACAAGATATGCATTTGCATATCTAAATGCTACTTTTTTGTGTGTTCCCGTATATTAAAATGTATCAGAAAAGTAGCATTTACATATGGGGATACATATCTTGTAAAAATGCTTCAATACTGTTCCATTAATGCTTTTTTGTATGTTTGGAACATGAATACAGCCATATGCATATACTCTAAAAAAATTTTGTTTAAAAGTTGCGCATATTAAGATAGGTAACCAGTTTCCTCCCTTAATAAATGCAAATTTACACACCGTGTTAATTAAATTAAACACTGCGTGCTTACTTTTACTTATCATGTGTGTGGCGTAGAACAAATTTCAAATTTGGTTTTTGAGTTCTAAACATTTATTGTTAACAATTTCGCAGTTTACACATAAAATGTTTAAAATTTCTTCTAAAAAATGTTCGTTTAAATTTACGCATATAAAGAGAGGTAACCAGTTTCCTCTCCTAGTGTGTGCAAGATTAAACACTGTCTGTTTACTTTTACATACCAAATTTGTCACGTAGCGCACACAAGGGGTAGGTTTTGGGGTTAAATTTATTATGATTTAAGAAATTTTGATAGAAGAAAATTTCTTTTCCATTTCTTGTGTGTCATTTTGTAAGAATTTTTCTTTTTTCTTGAGAGCTCTTAAAAGTTTAACTACGAATGAAAACATTGTCCTAAAAATATGCAATGCATACTCACCTACTGTTGCTTTTTACACTTTACAGCCTAAAAAAGTTTACCACTGATATGTACTTAAAAGCATTCGAATATTTAATTTGCTAACTTGAAATTCGTTCCACCAAAATGAGCTACATGTTAAAAATACAAGTTCAGTTAAATTTTCGTTATTCGATTCGAAGTATTAAAAAAAGTGATAAACCAGAAATCGACGAAAATGAATATAAAAGTGTAAAACTTTCATTGAATTACGTAATTTATTTATATTAAAATTCTTTTGTAAAATTTTGTATTACTTTTGAAAGCTGAGTGCATCTTGTGTTTGTAGAACTTTTTATTAAACAAGTAATTTTTAAGCAAAAAGAAAAACCAAATTCAATTCTCATATACAAATTTAGGAGTACCGTTAATTTTTTCATGATCCAATGATCGGATCTAAACCAAATTACGGGACGACCCTTAAGGTACCATCTTTCCGGTAAAAAAAAAGAATTATTGGAATCGGTTCGTCGGTCCAAAGTTATGCGGTGGAATACATAAAAGAAGAAAAAATACTCCGAATAATTGATAACCTCCCCTTTTTTGAAGCTGGATGAAAATGTTTGATTTCGTTGTAAATTTTATGTAAATAAAATGTAATTTATGAAACTTTAAAAAGTGATTTATTTATTTCATACTGTACATAAAACTTGCATAAATGTATTTTAAAGAGCGAATTTTCAGTATTTTCTGATGACATATATTTAGAAGTATAAACCCTTTCCCCCAAAAATATATTCCTGGGTGCACCCCTGGCACTTAGTATTTATTATTTGTAAAAAATATGTTTTTACTTTCAAAATGTTTGTAATTTTAAACATTTCATGTGTATATTTATGTGTATATTTTAAACAACTCATGTTCAAAATCAAATCTTGAACATCTTGTGCGTATAGTTGAACAGATTCTGGTTGAAAAATAAACACTTTTCAGTAGTAGTTTTACACGCACTTTTTAGAGTGTACAGCAGTACCCAACCGTTCTCAATTGATGAATTACTATACATTTTTCACACCATTTTTATATATATAGATACTTCCAGATAGTTGCCTCTCCATACTCAAATGCAATGTAGTTAAAATATATTAAGGAACCATCATAACATTAGGGCTATTTCTGGATTTTTAACTTTTTGATATTTTCTTCCCCAACTTTGACTATCTCGGGTGAAAAAAAATGTACAGAGCTATAACTTTACATTACATAAAAAAATTGCTCATTTAATAAAGATTTCAGAAAGGCGCCACACTTACTGTTTTGAATAGAAAAAAACAAGTTATAGCCGCTTTTGTGGGTAAAGGACTGAGACACGCTAGAATGTATTTAATAGATTTAAATTGAATTTGCTCTTGTTACCGTCAAATGACATGCTAAATAGTACAAACGTACATAATTACTTGCTTCTGACATTATTTTATGTTACTTACCGGAATTCGGACTAGAGTCTATAACAAGGGCTATATCTATCAATATTTTGTGTGAAGGATGGGTTCACGTGAAATAAGATATACATGAGTTGTTTGAAGAAAAATGTATTCATTTATTGATAAAATATGCTCAAATTGGTGATCTTCTACTCTAATACAAGCTCGGCACCTTTTAAGAAAAGACGCTTTTAGAGATTTTAAACTCAATTGGACTATCTCAGCAGCAGCTCCATTTATTTGTTCCCGCAAATGCTCTTCGTTTTGAATTGTTTTTGAATAAATTTTGTCCTTAAGACAGCCCCAGTAGAAAAAATCGAATGGATTCAGGTCTGGCGATCAAGCGGGCCACGTGATTGGCCCGTATCGTCCAATCCATCGGCGAGGATAAGTTTCGTCTAAATGAGCCCTTACTTCACGCCCGTAGTGAGCAGGGCACCCGTCATTTTGCAGCCATAGTCTTCGCCGCAGGTTTAAGGGTACATCTTCCAAAAGAGTTGGAAGCCGTTCCTGAAGGAACTCTAAATAACTGTGAGAGTTGAGCGTTGGCGGCAGTTCCACAGGTCCCAATATCTGACAATTAAAAATACCGCACCATAAATTTATTTTGTACCGGTACTGCGAACGATCTTCTCTCATTTAGTGAGGATTGTCTATCTGCCAACTGTGAAGGTTATGTAACTTAAAATAACCATCACGTTTGCATGATGATTCATCGCTCCAAATTATTTTATTAAAAAAGTTGGGGTCTGATGCATGCATTCGCAACATTTCACGGCAAAATCTAACCCTCGACAGGTAATCTCTTTCCTGTAGAGCCTGAACACCTTGAGTGTGGTAGGGATGAAATCGATGGTCTTTTAAAGCTTTATGAACTGTAGTTTTTGGTATTCCCGTCCGTCTTTCCATCATTCACACTGAAGTCGATGGACCTAGTTCCACTTCCTCTAACACAGCTTCAACATCTACCGTTGCAGGACGTCCTGTTTCGCCGCCACGCCTTCCAGGTATGCGACCTTAAAAAAGTAAAAAATTATAGTCAACAAGCAAGCAAACAAGAAAGGTGTAAAAATCACTTACCTTCATATATTTCTCTATGGGTCCGGGCGAATACTTCACGACCCGGATGTCGACGAGTCTTTGAGCAGCTCTGGCATTACAGCAAGCTTCACCGTAAATTAGGTGAATATCCGCATATTCATGCGACGTATACTGCGTGTTCTCTGCCATAGTATTAATAACACAATGTTCGAAGGGTCCAATTTCACAAAATCCACTTTCACTAATTCCGGTAAGTAACACAAAATAATGTCAGGAGCAGGTAATAATGTACCTTTGTACTATTTAGCATGTCATTTGACGGTAACAAGAGCAAATTCAATTTAAATCTATTAAATACATTCTAGCGTGTCTTAGTCCTTTACCCACAAAAGCGGCTATAGCTTTTTTTTCTATTCAAAACAGTAAGTGTGGCACCTTTCTGAAATCTATATATTATTCTGAAACAAGGCGCTTATTCCCAGCGATCTACAAATCGTACAGAGACATATTATATATCAAATTAAAGTGCCCGATCTGAAACTTTGCACAAACTTTTCAGATTTAAGATTCATTGAACCATTTTCGAAATATTTACGTCGAAAGATTTTAAAATTTTTACATTGAGCAAAGCATTGCTACGTTCATTTCGAGAGGCAGCGCCTCAGCGGGACATATGAGGAAGGAAAATTGTTCCATTTATTCGCTTTCGTCTCTGCTTTTGTTTCATATCGATCAAAGCATTGCTACGTTCGTGTGCCTGTAGGCAGCGATGCAGCGGAAGATCTGCAAAGATAATGTTCCCTTCGTCTCTGTACATACACAAAATTGTTGCATATACATACATTCATTCATACACATTTGTTAAGGCACAAGTGCCAAACTATCAACAACAATATTGCTTCGTTCGTGTTCATATACGCAGCGCTACAGCGGGACATAGAATGAAAAATTTTTCCATTTATTCGATTTCGTCTCTGTTTTTGTTTCATGTCGAGCAAAGCATTGCTACGTTCATATGCATGTAGGCAGCGATACAGCCGAAGATCTGAAAAAAAGATGATGCTTTTGGCTTTGTACATACACCCATATGTGCATTTTTCATGGTTTCTTTTAAAGTTTTTTTTCTAACGAGAAATATGGATCTATATTACAAACATATACATGTCTTTCTCCCTTTTCTATAAGTTTTGATTGAAAGGTAGTAAAGAAATTCCAACGATAGGAATGACAGTGGCTCTAAAACTGCAAATGGGCACAAACATACATAAGTACTTTACGTTACAGTTATTTGCGAGCTCTGGTATGTATGTATGTACATATGTGTCAAGGCAAAAATGCGAAAACTATCGGCAACAATATTTGTTTTGTTCTGTTCGTGCTATTTGCAACAAGCAATTTTAGAAAGTTTGATATTCTAAACCATAAAAGATACAATAAACGTTTATAAAATGTCAGGTGAAAGGTGTATAAGGCGAAAGCGAAGTTTAACAAGTCGAAGAGAAGAGGTGACTTTTATTTAAAAAAATTGAACTTTAGGGCTAATGTATTTGTGTACATACATATATGTTTGTATGTATGTATGTATATTCACGTTCTCATGCAGAGCCGCAGACACGTATCTTCTATGGCAAGTTCTTTCAAAGCAGCCTTAAACCCTGTAGTTCTTCCGGAATATAGTTCACTTGGGGGCTTAACAAGTACATGCTTGCAGTGCAAAGCAAAACATTTCAGCAGTGAAAAGGAAAGTCTATACCTTTTATTGTTTCATAACTTATAGTCTTAACACGTATTTGAAATTGCTACATTTAGGTAAGAAATGGCTTTGCGACATGTTGTCACGCTGGAAAAGTCAAATTTCCAGCATTACGTGTACCTGAGTTTTTAAAATCTGTGTTTGAAAACGATTTGAGCTCTTGGCGCCGACATTACTTGGAGCACATACGGCAACTAAACAGTTCGTTTGCTTTTGCATCATTCGAAGCGAAAATTGCAGGGCCAACAGGACGTGGACCATATTGCTTCCTAATACATGGATCCATATATCATAGGGTGGGTCCATTGCATGCAGATAATCCCGCCGAATCATCCTACGCTCAGCTGTATATTCTTGACACGGATCAAGCAATTGATATTAGGGCGCAACACAACTCAAGTTGCGACAAGTCTTTACTGAAAGAAATTCATGAAATGCTTTCGAACATTAACCCCTTGGCCCGTGAGTATAAGCATATGGCGCAGGTAGAACGTGAAGAAGAGCAGAGAGAAAGAGAAGAAAATCCAGGACCGCATCAGGTTAGCATGCTACTTTTTAACAGCGTTAGTGACCTGCAAGTCGAAATTTGCGAATATTTCCGCGTAACTCTGACATGCGGAACTTATCATTTGTGTCAACGCTACACAGATTATGTGATCCTTTAGTTTATCCCCTTTTGTTTCCATATGGCGAGCCTGGATATGATGAAACTCTCCTGCATGAACAAGATCAACGAACGGAGCATAGATTTAAATTAACACAACTGCAGTTTGTTTCTTATCGCATGGCGATTAGAGAAGGTTTTAGTTTGCTTCGTGTCTCAGGTAAACTTTGGCAACAGTATTTGGTTGACCAATACGTCAGAATTGAAGGAGCACGTCTGGCCTTTCTGTGCACCCATCAGAAAGAACTACGTGTTGAAACATATGCTGGTTTGCATGATTATTTAATACGTAGATCCAATATTGAAAATGTGCGTCCTGGCCGTATAGTTGTTCTGCCTTCAAGTTTTGTTGGCTCCCCTCGCAACATGAACATGAATTACCAAGATGTCATGGCTATTGTGAGAAAACATGGAAAACCGTCTCTTTTCATAACGTTCACATGTAATCCCAAATGGCCAGAAGTCGTTCAAAATATAGAAATATACCAAGGATCGGAAATGCGTCCAGAGCTGATAGCCTGTGTTTTTAAACAGAAACTCAAAGAGCTTATGAAAGATATTTCACAAAAGCATGTGTTTGGGAAAGTAAAATACTACCTATATATCATTGAATTTCAGAAGAGGGGTTTACCTCATGCCCACATATTGGTAGCCCTTCATGAGGAGGATGTTATTCGTGAGCCTTCTGAAATTGACCTGGTTGTTTGCGCTGAGATTCATAATAAGGAGACAGAGCTTGAGTTGTATGAAATTGTGTCGAAATGTATGATTCATGGCCCGTGCGGCATACTTAATCCATCATCGCCCTGCATGACTGCTGATACTGGAATTTGCTCAAAAAAGTATCCCAAATCTTTTCAAATTAATACGCTTTCAAATATAAACGGCTATCCCCAATATCGTCGCCGCAATGATGGAAATAAAATAGTTGTTCGTGTCAGTCAAAATTCAGTTGAATTAGACAACCGATGGGTAGTCCCCTACAACAAATATCTGACCAAAAAATACAATGCTCATATTAATGTAGAAATATGTTCATCTATAAAGAGCGTAAAATATCTTCACAAATATATTTACAAAGGCTATGATTGCGCAACCGTTCAAATTATCGAACAACAAATTGATCGTGCGGTTTTTTATGATGAAATATCTACATTTGTAGATGATCGATATGTTAGCGCTCCTGAAGCCTGCTGGAGGCTTTTAGAGTTTCCCATGCAAGAAAAATCCCACACGGTGAAAACACTTGCAGTTCACTTGCCAGAGGCACAAAATATTTATTTTCGTGAAAATAACGCTTTCTCGATGTCGCGATACCACCTTAACCGCATATTTCAAATTAAATACTGTGGATTCTTTTGCTAATACTTTGTTGTATTATGAAATTCCTGAATACTATACTTGGCAAGAAGCGTCTCGCTCATGGCAAAGGAGGAAATGCCAGGGCAATGCAATTGGCAGGATGTATACGGTCGATCCAAAAAATCGTCAACTTTTTGCTTTACGTTTATTGTTAACTTCGCTAAAAGGACCAAAGTCCTTTACAGATTTATTGACTGTGAACGGGGAACACCTGTCCTCTTATTAGGAATCAGCAGTAAGGAGAAAGTTGTTGGCGGACGATACGGAATGGATAGCTGTACTTGAAGAAGCCTCTGCCTTTAAAATACCTGAGCAACTTAGACGTATATTTGCAATGATTTGCGTATTTGGGGAACCAACTTCACCAATTGAGCTCTGGAGAAAATTTAAACTCCATCTTTGTGAAGACTTTCTAAGGGATAATTCGGAAGACAACAGCGAGGTTTTGGCATTGAGAAATATAAGCCATGTCTTACAATCGTATAACACATCTTTGAAAGACTTCGGTTTACCTGCAGATGATCTTGCCACTGAAAACTTAGAGATAGAGAACTTTAACATACACGATGAAGTACTATGCGGCCAAGTACTCAAGGAACAGCTTAATCCCGAGCAAAAGTATATTTTCGACCAAATAATCCTTGCAATTTCCACTAGCAATGAAGTCATAAAGGCTTTCTTTATTGATGGTCCTGGCGGCTCCGGCCAGTATAATCCACCATATTCGTAGCCTTGGGCAGAAGGTAATATCCGTAGCTTGGACAGGGATTGCTTCAATTTTACTTCCTGGTGGAAGAACGGCACATAACGTGTTCAAATTCCCAATACCCTAGACTGAATCTTCTGTTTCCCTTATTAAACCTGACAGCAATCTCGGAAAAGCAATCAAATCTTCCATGGCAATAATATGGGACGAAGCTAGCATGGTTCCTGGGACTGCTTTACTATGCTTAGATCGGTTATTGCGTGATATTCACCAAAATGAAACACCTTTCGGAGGAAAATTTGTTTTGTTAGGTGGTGACTTCAGGCAAGTTCTTCCTGTTGTGCCCAATAGCGCATGCGCCGCTATAATTGGAAATTGTTTGAAACGGTGTTCACTTTGGAAATGTTTTAAGTGTTTTAAACTCTCGACAAAGATGCGTTCTAAAGAGTCCGATTATTGCAATTTTCTTTTGCGTGTTGGAGAAGGTCGAGAACTCTCGCCAGACTCGAAAATAAAGTTACCAGAAGAGATTATTTTGCTAGATGGAAATTTAATCGATTGGGTATTTGAACCTCAATCAGGTGTAATTAATGAAAATCATTTGAAAGATCGGGCAATTTTGTGTCCAAAAAATGAGCACTGTACGATAATTAATACCGAAATGATTAATATGTTGCCCGGAGAAGAAAAGGTTTATTATAGCGTCGATACTATCGTTTCTGAAGATCCACTGGAGCAAGTCAGATTCCCTACAGAATTTTTAAATTCACTTAATTTCAGCGGGGTTGCACCTCATGAATTAAGGCTAAAAGTTGTAATGTTAATCCGTAATCTTTATACATATGAAGGGTTAGTTAATGGCACTCGCGTAATAGTTAAAGCACTACACTATAATTGTTTGGACGTCGAAATTTTAACAGGTGCGTCACAAGGGAAACGAATTTTACTTCCCCGTATAAATTTACAGCCCAGCGAATCACCACTTCCTTTTGTTTTAAAACGTCGCCAATTCCCAATTTTTGTTTCGTTCGCAATAACAATAAATAAGTCTCAAGGTCAGACTCTAGCAAAAGTTGGTGCTTTCCTGAAAGAGGATTGCTTTACGCATGGCCAGCTGTACGTGGCATCGAGTAGAGTACGATCTTGCAAAGATATCAAAGTTAAAATTAATGACCAAAAGAAATGTACTGCAAATATAGTTTTCCAAGAAGTATTACATGAATAAATTATTGTTTTTAGAAAAAACAAAAAATGTTCGATTTTCGGGGGTTATTACTAGTCTTTATTAAATGAGCAATTTTTTTATGTAATGTAAAGTTATAGCTCAGTACATTTTTTTTCACCTGAGATAGTCAAAATTGGGGAAGAAAATATCAAAAAGTTAAAAATCCAGAAATAGTCCTAATTTTATGATGGTTCCTTAATATATTTTAACTACATTGCATTTGAGTATGGAGAGGCAACTATCTGGAAGTATCTATATATATAAAAATGGTGTGAAAAATGTATAGTAATTCATCAATTGAGAACGGTTGGGCCGATTTGGCAAATTTTTTTTTTAGTTGTTCGTAATTGCCAGGAGAAGGTTTTTAAGAAAGAAAATTTTGGAAAAACCCTCCGGTGGACCGGGGACCGATCTATTCAAAAATCGTAGTGATGGTCCGATTTGCTTAAAATTTGGTACGTAGTTAGCTTTTTGCCTAGATTAGCACATGTGACGCTTTTTTCCGTGAAGTGGGCCAGGGACCGATCTATTCGAAAAAATCTTATTAATGGGCCGATTTACTTAAAATTTGGTACGTGGTTAGCTTTTTGCCTAGGTTAGCACAGAGGATGCTTTTTTTCGGGAAGTGGACCAGGGACCGATCTATTCGAAAAAACGTATTTATCGTCCGATTTGCTTAAAACTTGGTGTGTAGGTAGGTTTTTGCCCAGATTAGCATATAGGATATTTTTTTCCCCGGGAAGTGGACCAGGGACCGATCTTTTCGAAAAAATCGTAGTTATGGTCCGATTTGCTTAAAATTTGGTACGTGGTTAGCACATAGGATGCTTTTTTTCCGGGAAGTGGACGAAGGACCGATATATTCGAAAAAATCATATTTATCGTCGGATTTGCTTAAAACTTGGTGCGTAGGTGGGTTTTTGTGCAGATTAGCATATAGGATATTTTTTTCCGGGAAGTGGACCAGGGACCGATCTATACGAAAAATCGTAGTTATGGTCCGATTTGCTTAAAATTTGGAACGTAGGTAGCTTTTTGACTATGTTAGCATATTGGATCATTTTTTTCGGGAAGTGGACCAGGGACTGATCTATTCTAAAAAATCGTATTTATGGTCCGATTTGCTTAAAATTTGGTACCTAGGTAGCCCCCTCCGGGAAAGTCGGAAAATTGGAAAAATTGAAAATTGATTTTTTTCTGCATGGAATTTTGTGTGCAATTCCTTCGGAATGGCATTCGAATGGAAAAAATAGAAAATTCTAGGTGGAAAACTCGAAAAAATCCGGAAGAACGCAAAAAATTTGAATTTTTTTTCGACGAAAGATTGGAAAATTTCGGATAATTCTGAAATTCATTGGGAGCTTGATTCAATTGTGAACAATTTTCCCCTATGTTTCATAACTGATTCGAATGGGTGCTGCTTTTTTGGAAACGTGTTTAGAAGAAGGAGTGCACAATAGTTGGCGCAGGAGTCGAGCTATGCTTAAAAAAATGCAATTGGTTCGTTGGTAGCCTTTTGCCTAGATTAGCATATAGGATTCATTTTTTTTGGGTCAGAGACCGAACTATTCGAAACAGTCTTATTAATGGTCCGATTTGCTTGCAATTTAGCACGTAGGTAGCTTATTGGCTGGGTTAACATATATGATATTTTTTCTGATAGGTGGACCAGAACCGATCAATTCCAAAAAAATCTTCAATCGAATCAAGTCATTGTTTTGCAGTTTGAAAGGT
>NW_023463675.1:0-13107 GCF_013731165.1 Rhagoletis pomonella | reverse complement strand
TATGTACCTATGCATTCGGTGTGCTTAAATTAAAAAAGCGTCACTAAGTAACGCACCAAGCATTGAATTCCAATTATTTTGGCTTTTTGGTTTCCCAAAAGCACTAAATTTAGTGCAAAATGCACGAACTTGGCAACAGTGAGCTGAGCACATCAATGCTCAAACAGTGATGCCAGACCAAGTATTGAGTAAATGCGTTATGTATATTTTTGTTTTAAAGCAAAAGTTCTAATTGGGGAGGGGATTGATTTTTGGTTCTTACATAGAACACTGATAAGATTCACAAACTTATCTTAGGACTTAATTAAAATAATCAACATTATTTGTAGACGAATATATTTTTGTTCGTATGAAATAGTAGTTTACGTCGGGAGGCTGGCTTTAGTAAAATGTACCATTTCCTATATTCTTTAAACCACAAGGAATTTTTTTATGAAACTTTATACGAATATTGACTTGCTAGCATCGCCATTAACATTACCGTCTTTTACGTTTATTTTCCAAGAGTTCTTCAACGACTCGGCGCCAGTGAGCCTTTCGCAATCGTATGCTGCGAATGGTTCATTATACTAAAGCCAGTCTTCCGACATAAGCTACTATTCTATACGAACACAGATATGTATACTTCCTAATAGGCTTGTAAAATGCCCATACCCAAATCCCTCGCATGAGTTATTATCGGTAAAAAATTGGGTACGCTCAAATCTGGCATCGCTGCAGCAAGTACTTTGCCACGCCAGTGAAACAGTGTTGATATTTTAAGTACAATTGTACTTTTTTCATTACAATTAATTATAAAAAGTACAAAAGTACAATTTGCCGATTTTAAGTACAATTTCAACATCAAAAATACTTTTTGTGTGAAAACGCTCAAATCTCTTCTAGCACTTTGATTCTTAATCCGTTTACATTTAAGTAAATGGATATACCTATATTTCATATTTGCTACAAAACGAAATTATGAATTGTAATTTTGAATGTAAACGTGATTGTGAACAGTAATATTAGTGATGTGCGTTGTGGTGATTGCGACCGGCGGTAAAAAAAAAGATTGAAAAAAATCAACAAAGTTCCATCAAATTTTCAGTTTTTGTTCAGAATTTGTAGACATGTTTTTGGTTAACATTTTTGTAGCCCATTCATTCTAGTATAATAAGGTGTAAGTTTGAAGTATCTAAAAAATACCATTGATTTTTTGAATTTTTCTGTTTGCGGTGTTGCGGTGTTGCGCACTAGGAAATCTAATTAAAAAGCTCGAAATTTTTACGAAAGTGTGTTGATTTTTTTAATGTTGCAAAAAGATTGAACCTTGGTACGGTTTTTTTTTAAGTATAAACTGTATTTTATAAAAAAAAATACACAATATTAAGATAAATGGTCAAATCTTGTCAATATGTGAGTGTCGTAAAGTTTTGATAAGCACTTGAAATGCTATTAAAATGTCAAAATTTATTTCCGAATCCAAAAAGATGTCTCTTTTATCCATTAATAATAACTTTGTTGTTGAGGTTGTGCTAGCGCTTTTACGAAAAAGTTGTTGACGACAATAAAATCAATAAAAGCGCGATGACATCCTCACCGCATGAGTGTTCGACACCAACTGACGGTATGCAGTTCTATAGTCGATTCAATTTTAGTATTATAAAGTGAAAGTGCAGCTAAGAATTCATGTTGATTTTTAATATTTTTTTGCATTTTCTTTATACAAATTGGATGTACAAAAATTTCAGTATAGAAGAAAAAGTGCAACACCTTCAACGAAAAAAGTTCTCAAAAATCTACGCGAATTGAATGTACTATCCTGATCATTTAGCCCTTTCCCCGCATTTGTACAATAAATTGTACGTTTAATTTTTTGTAACATTGGAAGCGTGCTACGTAAATTTCAAAATCGAAAACGTTCCAAAAATATGTTTAGAATTTAATTTAAAAATAGACCATTTTTTAAATTCCAGTGACACGCAAGTTGTGGTAAGTTACTGTACAAAAAATACGTGAAAGTCAAGTAAAATCGCTAACAAAAGCACATAGTATGGAAATATAAAAAGCATTTCATCATTTAAAAATGCTAAAATTAAACTATCATGATTCAAAATATTTTTCCACTGAATGGTTGTAAGTGTCTTGTACAATATATTGTACATACGTCCGCAAAGGTTGTAGTTGAACAGGCAATTAGAGTGGTTTTTGCCGTGGTTTTTGAAGAACTTGTGCGCTGTTGTTGCAGTAGAGGGTAGGTTCTTGATTTCTTGATCTACTGAAGGCAGAAAAGCCGGGAAGGTTTATTAAAACGGGTCATTTGTATTTTACATTTTAATTGTATCTGAAATTTTTCAAAATGTCGTTATATAACTCTCTTCTCATGGAGAAAATTTAGAATTTTGTAACGCAAATCTTAACTAAAGGTACTTAAAAAGATATAAAATATTCATTCCAACATATCTGCAGTAAAATCAATTATTTTGTATATAAATAAGTTCATTTTCAATGAAATAAAAGTTTTATTCTGTCAAACTTAGTGAAATATTTATTGAGTTTTCTTGAGTTATTTTACTCCTTTGCGGACTTTTGTACAATATATTGCACAAATTTGAGGTCGCCCTAATAGCTACCCAAAACAACTTTTGAATATTTTTTTTTTTACTTTTGATATTATGAGGCTCTATGAACCTCGTAGATAAGAGGAAACATTTTTATATTCCTCAGGGATGGATTTGACCGGAAAGTTTTAAACATCTCCGACTCGCTCACCACTAAAAATGATTATTTAAATCTAAAGCATATATTAAATGATATTTAATATTTGCTTTAGAGATGAAATTTCGACAAATTTGTTTAAACAAAAATGTTAAGCGCATATGCAGAATGTGGAAGCGAGATTCTTCTATGTTTATATCAATCATCAGTTTAAGCACATACGATTAAATGTAAAAAAAATATTTTTAATTGCGGATCCGAAAGAAATATTTATTAGTTGCATTGAGTTACGCAAAAATAGTGCCGAAAATCAATAGATTGTGCTGAAGGTGCCGGCTGCTTCCGAAAGGGCCGAAAATGGCACAATGCACACTCATTTTCCATCACTGTCACACATAAAATCTCACTATTCTGTTGACTTCGTTTTCCCCTTCCGATAACTTTTTGCTTCCGCGCTTGCTTAGCACCGCTGTGCAAAGCTTTGCACGCGCAGTCGCCCGCGACACATATGTGCTGATTCGGGCATCCCTAGGCTACAGCATCTATTGAGAAAACATGGAAAAATACAACCTTCAATTCATTGTCTATTTTATTACAAAAAAAATCAAGAAGAATTTACACATGAAATTAAGAAGAAATCTCTATGGAATTTTCTTCGTTTTTTTCGTCTATTTTACCCCTTAGCCCAGAAACGTTTCATAAAGACAATCCTCTTGTTTATATGTGTCATATTTTTCTCTGTGTAGCCTTCATATTATTATCCTTGCCGCACGCACATGTTTCTGTTGATCGCGTTTTTTCCGTAATGAATTCAACAAAAACTAAGATTCGAAATAGGATGGGGTTGGAAAGCCTTATTCAATAGTTCGAATAAAGTGTTATATGAAGGCTAATAGTTTCTGCTGCAAAACGTTTCAAATATCAAACAGTATGTTATCAAGGTTGAATAGCTCAATATATGACAACAACAGAAGTGTAAATCATTCAGACACTATAGGTGATTTTGAAGAAATTGTGGTAATAGCTGACCTCGCCTTATTATGGTTTTCATTTAATTTTTAGCGCCAAGCTATTAAAAGCGTATTGTGCGATTAATCAATTAATATCAGTTATAATAAATTTAATAATTGCGCAGTCCTATTGCAAAATGTGTGGAAACAAATATTTTTAAAAAGTATGCGTATTTTTAAAGAAAATTGTTTGTACATTACTATTACACATATAAGTGATTTGTGTTATTTATTATTACCCTCTGAAGGTATTATAATCGTTTTTAGGTTTAAAAATTATATTATAACAAGATCTCATTTTTAAAATAAAAGATTTGTTAAATCGATTTCACGAATTTTATTTTTAAAAAAATTTGCGATTTTTGGCAATTTTTTTTCAGAAATTGTGTTTTTTTTTTAAAACAATCTGGATGGTAGAACGAAGGCAACGCAACTAGCTGAATTCATTGGGAAACAGGCAAGTGGAAAAACTGTATCAGCTTTACGAACGAAAAGATTTTCGATTATAGTCGACGAAACCACTGACATTTCTGTGAAAAAGAGCTTGGTTTCGGTTGCCAGATATGTTGATGGTTCACGCAACGTTCATGATCGTTTCTTTGCTCTACCGGAACTTACGAAAGCAGACGCAGTGTCAATGTTTAATATAATTAAGGACTTGTTTTGTAAATGTAATTTACCGCTTAAAAATTTGATTGGCTTAGCCTCAGACGGAGCGAATGTAATGTCAGGTGATATTGGTGGACTAAAAATTTTATTGAAGTCTGAAACTGAAATATTTTATGTATAATGTACCTGTCATTCTTTACATTTATGTTGTAGTTACGCTTTTAAAAAGCTTCCTAACTGCATAGAACTTCTTTGTCGAAACATATATAACTATTTTTCGTATAGTCCTAAAAGAATTGCAGAGCTTAGTGAGTTCCATGAATACTGCTCTGTAAAGCCGCATACGATTTTGGGAATTTGCCAAACAAGGTGGCTATCACTAGAAAGGGTCATTGGCTCGGCTTGTAGAACAATGGGAAGGCTTGCGACTGTTTTTTATTTCATGTTATTATGAAGTTAATGGCTTACGACCTGCTGAACTGGTACATAAAATGAATCCGAACATGAAGGCTTATTTCCTTTTCATGACTTATATATTACCTATTATTAATAACTTGAACAAAGAATTTCAATCGGAGAGCTCGCGGCTGCCGTACTTGTGTTCGTATTCAAACTTCCTTTTAATTTTGAGTAATTTTATAAGTCAAGATAAGTTAAAAAATGGCAGTGGCGTCAAGTTTAAAGACAAAACCAATCACAAACATATCCCTGCCAGCCAAAAGTGGTGAAAAATCTGGTCACTTCAAAACTGGTGACAAAACTGGTCACATTTGTATGGGCGCTGTGCAGATTGTCACCACTTTCCCCCTGCACGTGTGAGCCTTGCATCACTGTCGCACTCATTCAGACACTTAGTAAGGAAAACATATAGCTGCACTCGTCTAGCATTGCCCCCTTCTGCCAGCTCAGGGTTGCATTCTCTTCACAGCGAATTCAAAATAACCTTAGAAACTTTAAATAAAAAATCCTAAAATGTTTTGATTTTTATTTTGCAAAATTTATTTTCAAAGTGCATAATATACATACTTAATAACCAATATTATGAATAAAACTTGAAATTAACATTAATAAATATATTTTTACATACATACATACATATGCGCTGGCTTAATTTCTTATTATTAGTATTACTCATGTGCACATAGATGTTTAAAAAGTTGGAAAATTTCTATAATAAAGTTAAGCGATTTTAATAATGTTATAATCAAAAGAAAGGTAATCGATTTATCTTTCTTTTGATATATATTAAAAGTTGCAAATCATTTATAATGGTTCACAAAAATTCAGTTTCATTACAACTTTGCAAATTTGATTGCGTTTTTTCGACTTGTATATAGACGGTTTCAAAAGTTGCAAAATTTCTATAAAAAAGTTAAGCGATTTTTACAATATTATAATCAAATGAAAGGTAATCGGTTTAGCTTTCTTTTGATATATATTAACAGTTGCAAATCGTTTACACTAGTTCACAAAAAATCTGTTTTGTTACAACTTTGCAAAATTTTACCACTTTTCCACTGCTTATATATAGCTGTTTACAAAAGTTGCAAAGTTTTTATGAAAATGTAAAGCAATTTTAACGGTGTTATAATCAAAAGAAAGGTAATCGGTTTACCTTTCTTTTGATATATATTAGCAGTTGCAAATAATTTATGGTGGTTCAGAAAAATTAAGTTTTCTTACAACTTTGCAAAATTTGACTAGTTGGACCTACAATTGAAGGTGCTCCTGGCGTTGAAAGTGCTGAGGGCGGAAGGTACTCATGGTGCTCCTGGCGATGAAGGAGCGGAGGGTAGAGGGTACTGGTGGTGCTCCTGGCGATGAAGAAGCTGAGGGAAGAAGGTTCTAATGGTGCTCCTGGCGATGAAGATGCAAGCTTTGAAGGTGCTGATAGTGAATCTGCAAACAAGCAAAAATATCAATTAAAATTTATAAACATAAAACGTCTCAATACATACCTTAAGAATGTGACTAAGTCGCTGCTGTTTTGCAATCTAAAAGAAGAAATTACATTATAATTAAATAAAATTGTTAAGTACGTATTCTTACCTTCAAAGTTTTCGCAGTGACATTTCTTCACAGTATGTATACTGTCATCAAAACTCTGATGTTTCTAACTTGCTCGCTCTAACGCATAGAATTCTTGTTAGAGTACGAATTCTTATCGGGTATGTAGCTCTAACAAAGGCACATTTTTTGACGGTTCGACGAAAAAATTTGTAAGTGTGTGCGTGAGATGACTAAAAAGTTGTGAATGTGTTTGTAAATCGTTTGAATTTTAGGGGAAAGTGGTGAGCCGTGGCTGGAGGGATATCGACAATTTTCGTTGGATTGAAAGCAGAAATATTTATAGAAAAAAATTTAAGTGCTGATGAAATCGTCGCTGGAATAATGAAATAGTGTAACTTGAAAAGTATAGTTTTGAGAAAAACGAATTGGAAGTTTTTATAAACCAATCGATCAATTTTAAACTTTAATTGTGCGCTTCTTATTCAAAATATAAACATTATGAGTACACCACGCTTTTTATTGATTCCTTAGCTATTAATCCACAAAAAATTATGTATCATATTAACTTAGAAATACCATTTTATCCCATTTTTCTGAAAGCATCTGCTTATACATTATTTTATCTTTGAAAAATTGTATATGAAATCATTATACACTGTTTTATTTGTATGGGATACACCATTTTATTTCTGATTTTACACTGTTTTATCATTTTAATTTAAAGTGCAGATAGAACAATAAAACAGCATAAACATCCTAATGCTATGGTCGAAGTATGAATATAAAGAATAAATGCGCGCGGTTCGAATTGCGAATGATTTATTATTATAAGTATGATTGATACATATACAAATACTCGTATAAATTTGCATAAAGTGAATACATAAGCAAAAGGTAAGACAAGTAAAAGAAAAAATAAAGGTAAGTAGGTGAATGTATGTATGATAATAAACAACAATAAGGTAAATAGTTTACACCATGAGGTAACTACATATGTAGATTTAAATAATTAAATAATAGAAACAAGGTTTGGCTAATTAATTTAACCATCACTTTCATCATCTTCAAAAATGTCTGGTTCCGGTAAGCAATCTCTTTCCAAGTGTGAAGTCTGTAAGTTTTTAAAAAACATTTCGGCATCTTTATTTAGCAATCCTTCAGCACATAGTTTTAATAAGTCTCGCTTTTTGGCTGCAGACACTGGAAGGTAGGAGGAGTATTTTTTTTTAGCTTGACGTCTTTTGAATCCCACGATTTTCGAACCCTCTTTGGTGGATTTATTGGTATACTGTTGAACTGATCAGCTTCCCAATCCGTTTGAAAGAAAACTTTAGTGTTATCATGCTTGCAAGCCTTAATTACTTTTACGTGAAGCCACGACACATTTTCGTCACTTGAATCCATCTTGAAGTTCGATGGAAAACTATCAAGAAGTTTTTTTTAAATCATAAAAATCAGTATACTCCATCTCTTTTGTAAAATATGGATTCTGGCATTTCGCATTCCGTATAATTGTTTCCCATTCTTTGGGGTAATTTATAATTTTATTTTTTTTTGCACGCTCGATGGTTGAATGCGTTGAGTCTACCTCCACTTGTGTGTGTCCGGGCTCCAAAAACTTTATTTGAATTGTATCAAACCACAAGTTCATGCTACAGTACATTAATAAAGCGGCAATGTATCTATAAACAATGTAATACAAAAATGTTATTGTAAGATACTTTCTAGGCAGAAGGACTTCTTAATATGTATTTAAATTAAAGTTAAAGTTGCATTTGAAAATATAATCAATAGTATTTTATTTTAAACTGTGGTTCATACAGATGTAAAATTTATGTGCTATAAAACTCGTAAAACGTGATACCTCAGTATGGAAAACCAACCTGTTTGTATTTTGTCCACCGCAACAGTCCGAATACAATATAAAATTTTTCACGTGTTTAGGCAGAGCAGATAAATGATAGTATAAAGTTGACCCTATTTCATCAGACCCACGCTTTCCACTGTTGTGCCAAAAGTAACAGAAGCCTTCTTTAGTTACCAAATCGAATAATGTGCTGTTGTATGTGCAAAATTTCCTTGTATAATAAAAAGAGCTGACTTGCGAACATGGTGAGTACAACACAGATTGAAGATCAAATGTGTACACTTTCAAAGTCACATCATCGTGAGCAAGAACTTTAACAACGGTTTTTTGCTTCCGGGTCAAATCTTTATTTTTTGTGTGTAACTTGTAATCATCTTCATACACTTTTTGCAAGCATTTTTCTTTGGCTTATGAAACGCGTAGTTATATTCGTTATTAAAAATGTATTTATATTTGTGGTACTTAATCACAGAATTGGGATGCAGTTCCTTAAAAAGCTCAAACATCCGTGTAATATTGAAGTTGGGAGATAGGTATAATCGCGTTGAGCTTTTTCGTACATCGTGAGCCTCAACGCAGGGAAATGCAGTAATATGTGACCTAACGTAGCTTAGCTCTAATTCATCAATTTTTTTTAGCATTGCTCTGGTTTCCCCGACATAAATTGCCTTTGCTTGGCATAGTCGGCTAAACCCCAAAATTTTCCATTTATTTCAATCCGATCTTGTTCAGAAAATAATTCACTGCATTTGTACTTGCAAGTACAAACCCAAACTTTTGGCACTTTTGCCGGTATAATGCGTCCATTGCGAGTTTTGTATTCTTTCCCACTTTGCCTCATTGCTTTACGCTGATTTTGTTTCCATTCTTCAAAATTATTTTTGCGTTTTCTTGTAAGTTGCGTGTGAACTTTTTCCTCAACACCACCATCACCAATTGGCTTTGAGTTTTGAAGGTTGTTTTCGGAATCGATTGACGTGCTTGTGTCAGCACTAGTTTCGGGTACGTAAAAATCATCGGAGCCAATAGAAAATTCACTGTTAGTGGATAAGTTGTCTTCAAGATTAACATAGACATCTGCAAATGAATTCACTCCTTGAAATGAACATATAACATTCACATTACAGATATTAAACAAAACCGACGAACATATGAATTGGTTATTTACCAAGAGGAATAAGGCAGCATATTTTCGATATGACAATTTTAATGCAATTCGGCTCGTGTAAAGGAGCTCTGTTGAACTGCATCAAATTTGCTATATCCGAAAAATGCTGATTAAAGTTTTAAATTGAAACAATTAACATATTAAAAAATTTTGTATCGTAACTATTCACCATTCAAATCCATTTAATGCTGTTTTTTGAAAATCAATCGGATATCCTTATCTTATAATTATTTTTTGTTTTAATAGACACAAATCAGAGGCAAACTAGAAATTCAACTAAATTTTTTTGAATAGATACAAATGTATGTGCTTTTGTATGTATATTCATATACATATACATATGTACATATTTCCATAATAACTTCAACACATCAAAATGTCTAGAACACAATGTTAAAGCTAATCAAGTAGATAATGTGAAGGTATTTTTCATCATATATGCAATATACAAGCAAATTGGTAAGAATTATATAAAAATATAGACTGTATTCTTATTAGCTAACCAGTTTTCATACGCTATAAAGCAGTGTATAATACCTTCTTAAAAATAAAACAGTGTATATAGAGACTTAAAATGACGTATACCGTTATACACCATTTAGTTTGTTCGACGGTTTCAATGAATTGATAAATTTTAAAGAAGTAGAATAGTGTATAACACGGATACACTATTTCATTTCAGATTTTGTTCGCATATTCAGAAAAATGAATTGATGTATGTCGATATTACACTATTTTATTATTCACATTTTGAAGCCACCTCTGAAAGTTATCAGTAATATAATGAAGTAAAATACTTTTCGTTATTTTAATATTACAAGAATTTCTTTGTGATTTGCTTAATAAAAGTGCAAGTGCACCATACACTATTTGCAAACAATTGTATCACTTACACTATTATTATACAAGTAAGTTTTTCGGGAATAAATTAGTGAGCCAAAGAGATATTTAATAAAACTAAAGATTTTTCTAATAGATTAAAGGATTGTCTCCCCAATGGTGCTATTATCGAATAATAGTGTATGTGGCATTTACACTGTTTCTTTATTCGAGCGACGAAATAATTGAAATAAAATCAAGTATTCTCCTTTTCTACCTAGAATTTTTAGAGCAGATTGAAGAAGGAAGAGATTTGATTGAAGGGAAGATCTAAAGTGTTGGATATTATAACGCCAAATAAAGTCGTTTTGGAGATAATTTAACACTCGTTCCTTTGATTTGAAAATTTGAAAATTTAGTGGACTGCGATCCTGATAAAATAATGACACAATGGAATTTGCTGAGATTAAGTAATTCTGAGTTAAAAAACGACATGGAAATAAACTTCTTTTGGCGCGAGGTTAGTAACATTAAGAATGGATTGAATGAGTTTTGTTTTATCGATCTCGCTTATTTTGTATTTAATTTGCTTACACTTATCAATACAATGTTTGGAAACTATTATACTGCGGTATTCAAACTGTTTGTATATGCAGAGTTACGACACATTGCAACCATATACATTGCATATTTTAAATATTCAATATAGCAGTGAACAATTTTTCTGAATTTTCCATTTCTAAAACACCAATGCTAACCAATAACAAACGAAGCATCAACTTTGTTTCTGATGCGCTGATTGCTCGAGCGATGCGTCTCGATAACTTTTCGGCTGCGTTTTGGAACAGTATACGTTGTCAATATTTTTGTAGCTCGACGTAATGGAACCTTATACTTTGTACGTATGCAAAGCAATTGACGTTTTGGAAGTCAGTCATTATGTTATATAAGGAAATAATTTGAAAGACTGAGGTGCACTACGTGTGGTCAGCAAAACGAGATCTCGATTAAGAGTGATATGTATATATATGTATTTACATATCGATAACATAATTTTAATGCAATATGTTAAACTAAAGCATATTTAATGTAATGAATTGAATTTATTTTTGTTTTTTCAATAAAGTGTTATATGTTTAAAGCACATTTTCAACTGTAATTTTCATTTTGGTAGGTTGAGGGCGATTTTGGACCAATTTTGGTATGAAAAAAATTTGTTGAGTGGCAACACTGCTAGGCATACTATTATGCGTGGGAAATTTTGGTAATTGCATAAGATTTGCACTAACAGTATACGTTGTCAATATTTTGTAGTTCGACGTTATGGAACCTTATACTTTGTACGTATGCAAAGCAATTGGCGTTTTGGAAGTCAGCCATTATATTATGGAAATAATTCGAAAGACTGAGGTGCACTACGTGTGGTCAGCAAAGCGAGATCTCGATTAAGAGTGAAATGTATATATATGTATTTATATATCGATAACATAACTTTAATGCAATATGTTCAACAAAAGCATATTTAATGTAATGAATTGAATATATTTTTGTTTTTTCAATAAATTTTAAAACACATTTTCAATTGTAATTTACATTTTGGTAGGTTGAGGGCGATTTTGGACCAATTGTGGTATGACAAAAATATTTTGAGTGGCAACACTGCCACTGAACTACATACATCCATTCGTGCATATGTACATATGTTTGTATGGACATACTTATGATGAAGCAATCGTACATACTGATGGACATATGTATGTGCTTATGGACAGCAATGTTTTCATGTATATACATATGTTTAATGGTTGTACCAGGGGATTTTGCCCCAAATTTCGAAGAATTCCCCACCCATAGACATCTGCTGCTTTAAAAAAAAAAAATATTAAATGCATTTTGACAAATTGCTGGTCTTTCTGTTTATTTTATTTTGAAATGTAATACATCTTTGTATTTATAAACCCAACCAAACTTTTAGTAAGTTAGTTAACAAGTAAAAAATAAAAAATGTGCATATAATATTTAAATACATACAATTGTCGAAAAAATTTTAGCCGCACAATTTTTCACAATTATTTTTTTGGTAATTTAATATGAGTTATTTTTTATAAAAAATATAGTTCATTCTTTAAAAAAACCCTTATAAATCCAAGATTCATACTTTGTGCAATATTGAAAAAAAAATCAACAAAATGGCAAAAAATAGAAATGTCAAATGACAATTTGTAAATATTGCTGCCATTGTTCTCTATTGGTTGCTGGCTTAAATATTTAATAGCTCAGGGTTGTATAATCAGTACTTTTAGTTGCAACTTTTTTAACTCATTATGAAAGAAACGAAAAAAATTAGTTAACACCTAATTCCTCACAAAAAAAAAACAGTTCATCCCCACGTAAACTGAAATTCCCCACAAATCGGGGAATTCCCCACGAGTTGGCTACCCTGGGTTGTACATAACTTTGGATTTATGTACATATGTTTGTGTATGCACATATGTTTGTTTACATGTATATATGCATATATGTAGTACAAACGAAAACAAATCTAATTAGAGCTAGCAAAGCTGCTCGTTGATATCAATGCGAACTGTACTGATCAAAAATTATGTGTTTGTTGTACATTTGTTCATGCTTGTCATTGTGCGTGTAATTTTCTAGAGTAGTTTTTGCAGCGTTGCCAACTTTTCAATTTCAAAAAGCACCAAAACTTGGAAAGAAAAGCGTTTTACCACACTAAAAGCACAAAATTTTTTTTTTATCAAAAGATTTCATAAAAGTATGTATTTAACAAAAGTAAAAAATTAACTTATTCAAAACTTTTTCACTCATAACGATTGAATAGCGTCTACACATGCTATTGTTACTACGTTTATACGCACAGAATAATAGATAATAATTGAAAGCGCATTGACACCGTACACATTTCGCTC
>NW_023463674.1:0-13111 GCF_013731165.1 Rhagoletis pomonella | reverse complement strand
TATTATTATTATTATTATTATTATTATTATTATTATTATTATTATTAATAATATCATTATAAATTAAAATGTATAATTAGTCTATTCTGTAATATATCACAAATACTTAAATATCTAAATGTTCTATTCTCATTTGTCTGTAAGAAAACATTTTTCTGTAGACCAAATAAATAAATAAAATAAAATAAAAAATTAAATAAAACAAGGAACCACGAACGCAAACAAAGCAAAAACTACAACAAAAATGATGGCTTCATTATAAAAAAAAATCCGAAAATCCTCTGTCACGGGAGGGACAACATTTGCCACGGGTGGGACACGTAAGAATTTTTATATGAAAAGGAGCTTTAAATGTGGTCCATGTTAAAGATTAGTTATTAAAAAATAGCCAAGTAGGGGTTCAGTACACTCACGTTTCATCTTAGTATAATGCCTTATATAGAAGAAAAAGCCTAGAACCGTCAACCAAACAAATTATTAAAAATCAACGCGTTCTCCAAGCGTCTTGAGATTTTCACTTTTTCCTACTTAAATTTAACATGCTGTAAAACTGTATACCTAAAACTTTTCTATAAATTATAAACAAAAAATTTAAATTTTTTGATGGAACTGTTAAAATTTGTTGAAATTTATAATTTTTGTACGAAGTTTTAAATGTGGATTTATGTGGTTCTGGTTACGTAATGTGCTAGACTTTTATAAACAAAAACTATAAACATTAAATAAACAAAAGAAAAAACCAAAACTGGTCAAAATGTGACTTAACTTAATGAGCTGACCACAAGGGTATTGGGCGAGTCCGCGCTTCAGCCCTTCTCCCCTGCATCCACCTCAACAAACAATTAAAGTTTATCAGCCCTGTAAACCTACCTCTGGCAACTGTACCATCCGTAGCTGTCACGGGTGGGACATGCTTGACTGTTGAATTATTCTTATCTAACTATGTTGAAACGAAAATGCAATTGTGATAAACATTGACAATGAAGTTCTAACATTATGTAACAAACCCGTAACACAACTTCAACTTCTGTAATTAAATATAATAACTTTTACCTTTTTTGTCACGGGTAGGACAAGAACAATACTGCTTAATAATAACTCATAATATAGATAAAGCACTCACACAATTTAATATATAATACAATTTTATTAAACACAGATGAGTTCTTACCAAACACTTGAATTATGAATCGCCAATTAACTGAAAGTACTTTCAACGCAACCTACTTTAAACCTACTCAAAAAATTTCCTTATAACTTGGTTTTGAAACGTAAAAAAGACAATAAAAATGCATTTAAAGCTTTAATTTGTTATTTTTTGGTTGATTAAAGATTTGTACACATGTCTTATCCACACATTTGTTAGTTTTATAAAGAAAAAAATTTGTGCTCTGAGGTTCAGTTTCCCATGCAACCTCCTATCCTATCAAATTCCTATATAGAATTGCTCGGTGATTCCAAAAATGGAGTTATTTTTTTTCAATGGATACGTTTTCAAGATATTTTCAATTTACCGTTATTCCGCTTAAAGCAAAAATTGGTTCCTTTTAATCACGTATATCTTACGAACCCATTTAACAATCTTAATTATGCGGCAAATGAAAGCTAATAAAATTCTCCATAACCGTATCACATCACTTTCCGATAGCACTTACAGTTTCTGACAAATTCCTTAATCATTCCATTTTTTTTATTTTTTTATGAAAAAATTAAAAAATCTAACTTTACCAGAAAAAAATAATAATTTTAAAAATAACAGGTTCTGTGCAAAATTTTTGCATTTGTGCTAAAACCTGTTCTGTTACAAAAAAAAATCAAATTACTAATGAAGAAAATCGTTAAATACATAATTGAATACATTTTCTCTCGCGGGGCAGAGGCACTCTCCCGTAAAAGGACCATGGCTAGTGATAGAACTTTTTAGAAAAGTATCGATACTAGTACTCATTTGAAAATATTTAGCTTATAGAAATTACAGCTATTTCTTCTATGTTGTCTAAAAATTTCATAGCTGTATCAATTACCAGTTTCTCAGTAGAGCAAAATATATGTATTCATTTTTACTATGGGTGTATGTGATTGCATGTACTAAATTAAAAACTTTGAAACCGTTTTTCTCGAGTACAGTGAAACCCGCTTAAGTAACCACCATTTTTGGGCACCGTGAATATTTTGATGTAATCTGAATAAAATCCTTCTCCTAAGTACATCCCCGCTTATTTACCCAACCCGCCTAAGTACCTAAATTTTTCGTACCATATTTACCATTTCACTTATAATTTTCCTTTTTTAAGTGTTCGGCAAAAAAATTCTAAAAAAATCAAGGGTAATTTTTATCCACTTGAAACTTGCACATTATTACGCTGAAATTTAATGGGCTATAAACACTTCTGAAAAAAAAATTTGTCTTGATTTCAAGTATGCTCGGTTGTAGGCGAAGGGGGTGAGCCGAATTTACTCTTCCCCTCTCTTCGCACCTCCTTCGCCTACGAACCGAGCACACTTGCAAGTAGGGTTGCCCGATTTTTTATGCGGGAAATCAGTACGTTAGACTTTTTCGTGCTAAAAAAATCAGTACTTTTCAGTACACAATATTTTGGTATATATAATACAGTTCATAAAAAATAAAAATGTTATGCATTTTAACATGAGTGTACACATCATTGTACACTAAGGTGGTCCAAAAATGCATGTGGGAAAAGTAAAGCCCATGTATTTTATATGGGAGAAAACAACTTTTCGTAGAAATTGTATACAATCCTCAAAAATCAATATTTTTATATCGGAAAACTCTGTTTGTCTGCAGGAGATACCCAATAATAATACCCAATTGTTTATTTAGCCATTTTTTCATCGCAACTATAATTTACAGGTCCGCCAAACACCCACAAAAACCCCAAAAAATGCATTGGGAGGACCAATAAAAAATAGTTAGTATTAAATAACGGTTAAATAAACGATTATTGAAAGTCTCGTGAAGACAACTAGAGTTTTTCGATCGAAAAAAATTTATTTTCAAGAATTATATATCATTTCTACGAAAAGTTGTTTTTTGTTATATTAAAATACATGGAAAACTTTGAGCGCTTTTAGCGACCTCTAAATATTTTTTGATTACAAAATAAAAAATAGGGGTATACTTTTTTTCGATATAGATATAGGGGGTGAGAGCATTGCAATTCCGAATTCACTGTTTTTGGACCACCCTATTGTACACAGGACCCAATAGATTATTTTATATTTACGACATTTTTGAATAGCAATAATGAGATCATTTCCATTTTCAGTGTTTAAATAGTCAAAGAATTCTATATATTTAATTTTAAAGTTACTTTTAATTTGAAGTTCAGTTTTAAAAATTTTAATTAGAAACCGGTTTCTCCCTTTGCGCAAGGAAGCAAACCTTATACATAAGATCCTCTCACTTGCTCCGTTTGAGTGTGGTATTGAAAAAAAACTAAAACTGTTTAAAAGTACCACTTTTTAAGGATTTTCTCCGTATTTCCTCATGGAAAGTCTAAGAATGTGCTAAAAACAGTATCTAACTCTATGTCTTGTATGCAAAACACTTTTACAATGTCAGAAAATTGAGAAGAAAGAATTTTAAAGCTGAATTTACATGAGGCGAATTTTTAGGCGATTCAACATTGCTCAAGAAAAATCGCCCGTGTAAATGGTGATTCAAAAATCGCTTGCCTCAAAGTAGACAGGAAGTCAACATTTGCAGGCGATTAGCGCCTCCCAAAAAATCGTCTCATCTAAAGGAAGCTTAAGTTATAGGCCATTCGAATATTCAAATTTACTGTTATTAAACTGAAAGTTATTTTCGAGATAACTAACAACACTCGACAAAAAAAAGTCAGCCTTCATTTTATATAATTTAAGCTCTGTCATATTATCGCAACTGGTACGTAACGACCCAGCGATATGCCCATAAAACTATTGCTATTTTTGTTGTATTAATTTCTTGGGTTTGACATGCCTAGATATATATAACATGTCAACTATAATTAAATAATTTTTTTCTTACTTTTTACAGTACAATTTAAGGAAGTTATGTAAAAACCTTAACAAAATCCTAAAATATTTTGTTTGAATTGAAAATTCAGTACAAATCAATACACATTTTGAAAAATCAGGACATTAGCGTACTGATTGAAGAAATGAATAAAATCAGTACAAGAGTTGAAACATCAGTACTGTACTGATAAAATCAGTACGTCTGGCAACCGTATGATTGCGGATGTTTATGTTACATGCACATTCTCTTTCTGATTTTTCCGTTTTGTTCTCTGTTAGAAAGTTTCTTAGACTTTAGTTTCCAAATGGTTCCTCGAGAGAAAGTTCCCTTGAGTTTTGTTCCCGATTTCAACTTTTTCAGAACGTTCCGGAGACTCTTGTTTCCATTTTGTTCTCTTCGAAATGCTCCCCCCTAAGTATTGTTCGCATCTTGTTCTCTTTGGGAACTTTTCACAAGTTTTTGTTGTTATATAGTTCACGTTGATAATGTTCTCGACAGTTTTTTTTCGCTTTCGTTCTTGTGAAAACGTTCCCGAAGGTTATTCTTATTTTGGTTTGGATTTTTAAGCGTTCTTGGGAACAAAACTACGATAAAGATATTTAGTTTCGATTATACCTTTTTGTTCTCGGTCCCTGTAAAAAATTACACTATAAAATTAAGGCACAACCTAACACCACCTTACTGAATACGCCCAACTGAGCTTTAACACGTCGATACTTTTTGGTATTCGCGATACTTACTCAGTACTTGTCACGATACTTACTCAGTACTTGCGCACTCACTAAGATAGGAAACTCTTAATATGAGATATTAAAAAAAGCTTTTTAACAGTATAGTACTTTCAAGGTGAAAAAGGACAGAAAAAAGTACAATTGGACCTAAAATATCGGTCTGAAAACTAAACAAAAATAAATATTCTTTGATTAAATCTCATAACTAACATTAATGCCGTTTAATATTTTAAACTAAGACTTGGCTCTTAATCTGGAATGTACGGAAACACACTTCATACCACGGCTGTAGATATATAGATATATGGTTAAACATACATACTTATTCTACGCTTTCACTTACATAGTACTGTTATATCAATTTCTGTTTTAAGGGGAGTTTGTGACATCACATTGCTAGCTTCACAACGGAAACGTGCATTGTTATCTGTTGCTTCTGCAGTAAAAGTATAAATATTTTCTGAAAGACGCCCGGCGGTTCTGAAAAGACAAAACACACAATATAACGAAAAGGTCTAAATTAATAAGTCATTAGAACTACAGTTTTATATACATGAAGCTCACATAAATATCATGTTTTTTGACTTGAAACAAAAGAAGATAACAGCACACAGCACAAAAAGAGACGCGCCTCATCGAGCGTTTACCGTATACATTCATATTTACATATTTTGTCTCGCAACTCGATATGTTTTTATTCTTTTGACCCAAATAAAATGTATATGGTCAATCCTTTTTCAAAATAACAAATGCTTTTTATACCCGAGCGCACTTGTGCACAAGGGTATTATAACTATGTTCACATAACGGTTGTTTCTAACAGGTAAAACGAATCGAGACAGATATAGACAAATGTATACATAAGCGATCAGAATGAAAAGAGCGGTGACTGTCTGTCCGTCCGCACACGATAACTCGAGTAAAAATTAAATTGAGATGTCTTAACGAATCTTTGTACGTGAACTTCTTTCGGGCGTAGGACGGATGGTATTGAAAATAGGCAAAATCGGACAATAACCACGCCTACCTCCCATATAACGGTAATTTTCAGAAATACGAAAACTACGATATTTTAGTAACTACTAAAGATTATTCTTTCAAAATTTATATTTACAATTACTTTTAGACGAAAAATAGGAATATTATAAATTTTTGGAAAATGGACGTAGCCACGCCCACTTATGGTTTCATGTGTATATCTTGGTAACCGCTGCACCAATTTCTTCCACACTTGGCACAGTTGTTAGCCTTGCTACAGCATATTAAATGGCCGAAAATTTTTTAAATCGGACAATAACCACGCCCACATCCCATATAACGGTAATTTGGAGATATATGATGAATCAGTAAATATTAAAGCTAATTTATTCAAAATTGATACTTGAAACCATTCTTTACCAAGAAATATGTTTATGATAAAATTTTGGAAAATGGGCGTGACACTGCCCACTTATGATCACATATATGTATCTCGGTAACCGTTCTACCAATTTGTACCAAACTCGGTATGGTTATTGGGCTTGCCAAATAAAAGCAAAAAGTTGAAAATTATTGAAATCGGACTAAAATTGGGGCCGCTTTTCATATAACGGTAAATTTCAGAAATGCTTGAAACTTCAATATTTTGAAATTTAAGACCGCTGAATTACTCAAAATTGATTCCCAGATCTGTTTCTTAGAATGGGAAAATACTGACTCAAACTACGGGCCAAAGCTTCCGCATGTTCAATGTTTATTACTGCGATGAGATTCCTATAAATAATACATGCGAAAAATGTTTCCTGGTCTATCAAAATAATACTAATTTAAAATAATTTGGCCTGCTACATTTAGTTCAGTAAATTGTTACAATGTTACAATGTTTTTCAATCAAACTGGTGGATTGGGAGCTATCAATGAAATTTAGAAATTTCTATTTCCAGCTTGTTTGAATTCTCGCTTAGCGACATATAACTTGAAATTTAGAAGTTATAAGTTATTTTTAGTACAGTCAAGTTATTGTTTAAAATTAGTCATCGGCATGGTTGTCAATTTCCTTTGAATGTTAAGAGAAGGGTTGCTCAGGATGTAAAAGTTGATTTTTTCGCATTACAGTTAACTACAACGTGTCGGAAAACTTTTTAAAATTTGCAAACTACTTGGTGTTATAAAATGCACGTTTATGTAGCTAAAAAATTAATTTTTCGAAGTGACAAGAATAAAGGAAAATGTCTTGCTTGGAGGATGAGCAGCCAACTGTTAAAAACGTTATTTATAATAGCTCGTACATAAATAAAATAAAAATAAAAATTCCTTCAACTTACGAATGCTTATGAGAAAAGGTATCCAAATTTATAATAATAATAACACTAGATTGGCGCTTACACATATGTTAGTGTTTGGCCGAGCTTCTCCTTCGATTTGTGGCGTGCGCCTTGGATGTTGTCACACAAAGCGGAGGGACCTACAGTTTTAAGCCGACTCCGAACGGCGATTGTATTTTTATGAGAAGTTGTTCTTCATGGCAGAAATACACTCGGAGGTTTGCCATTGCCTGCCGAGGGACGGCCGCTGTAACACTAACATATGTGTAAGCGCCAATCTATTATTATTATTATTAGCTTCAATTTTAATGAATTCTGGTTTAGAATCGTTTGTAGTTGATTGCAGTTTAAAATTTTAGCTGAAAAAAACTACATATAAATTTAAAAAAACGCATTACGCTCTTATTTTTCAACTAAAAAAAAATACTTTTACTACAATCAACTACAAACGATTCCAAACCAGAATTCATTAAAGTTGAAGCTGTAGCCGTAAAAAACTTCATATAGATTTTTTGAAGAACGCATTATGCACTTAGGCACATCATACCGAAACGAATGCATGACGACTCGACTTCTGCACACTTGCACGCCCTGCATATGTCACCAGCTAATAAACAATTTCTACACATAAAAGCTCAGTTAGTCCAGACTTAACTTAAGTTAACTTATCGTAAGAAATCATCAATGGTTATTCAACACGTGAACTTAAGCCAAGAGCGGAAATATTTTGTTTTTGTATTTCTTTTTTCAGCTGTTTAACAGTTCGCTGGCTAAAATGCCATATCAAAAAAATTTATGCAAACAAAAATGTTTGCTTTCATTTATTTTTAAGAAATACAAAAACGAGAGTCTGGCAAGCCTGATTCTCTCACCGCTCTCAATTTCCGTAAGGCCGTAACTTGAGAACCTAAAATCTACAGGTTCTTAAGTTTCTTAAGGTAAGTTAAGTTTTAACTAACCGCCAACACAGTTTCTCATATAACAGGTTAGCCAAAATATTAAATTAAGTTAAGTTACGGAAATTAAGTCTAGACTAACTGAGCTTTAACACATTTTTTGGCCGTTCTTTCGCCTCACGCACTTCCGCAAATATTTCTGCTCCGAAATATTGCGTAAACGCTTGTGGTTTAATGCAATTTGCACGAATTTTAGCACGAAATCATTCATTTCCAATTATTTTCTATTGAACTGACAAATAAATTTTATTTCCAGCACAAAAAAGTAAACAATTGACGATTTCAAAACTGCAAGCGCCTTACAATGTTGGGCGCTTCGATTCATGAAGCTTTTATGATTAGGCGCAAACATGATTTTGAATCGTAATCTACAGAGCTTCATTGAAATACATGGGCTCGGCATAAAAGCTTTATACTTTAGTATGCCGAAACGATTACACTACTATGATTAGGAGCTTAATGTGCGAAGTGCCTTATTTTTCAACAAAAGAAATTAAGACTTCAATCAACTACAAACGATTGTAGACCACAATTCTTTAAAATTGAAGCTGTAGCTGTAAAAAACTTTATATAAATTAAAAAAAAAAACGCATTACGCACATATTTATCAACTAAAACAAAAATAAAACTGTAATCAACTACAAACGATTCTAGACCAGAATTTATTAAAATTTAAGCTGTAGCTGTAAAAAACTTCATATAAATTAAAAAAACGCAATAAGAACTTATTATTCAACTAAAAACAAAGTTTAAACTACAATCAACTGCAAACAATTCTAGACCAGAATTCAATAAAATTTAAGCTTTAGCTGTGAAAAACTTCATATAAATTTAAAAAAAAAACACAAAAACAAACAACAACAAAAATTTAAAGCTACAATCAACTACACACGATTCTAGACCAGAATTCATTAAAATTGAAACTGTAGCTGTAAAAAACTTCATATCTTATGTTATATTTCTCTAAGGTGTTTTTTTGTGTGTTAGTCTCCCTTTTTCTACTTTTCTATGTAAGCAGTTCCACTAGTGAGGTGTCATTTGAAAAGTCAGAGGTCCCCTGAGTGGTTATTAGGTAATATTAATGGTCATAATCTTATATATTATTTCTCTAAGGTGTTTTTTTGTTAGCCTCCCTTTTTCTACTTTTCTATGTAAGCAATTCCACTAATGAGGTGTCATTTGAAAAGTCAGAGGTTCCTTGGGTGGTTATTAGGTAATATTAATGGTCATAACACCTCTGAAGTCAAGAAATTTGTAATTTTATTTTTGGTTTTAATTTACCAATGTTAAGCCACACTAAAGGTATTTTGTACTGAAGCACTATTGTGACTGTAGCATCGCATACGCCGTATACGACAGTGATGGGCGCACACATAATTCAATAATTAAAGGTTCGATAAACTGACAATTGTCTCTCTCGCACCGCTCCCTTAGCTCATATATTATTGTTTCTGTTAAAGAAATATTTAATCAAAAAGTTAATTCTGAATATATTTTAACCTCAAATATTGTATACAAAGATATATTGTGAGTAACACCATGTTTCCCTCAACTCATGACACCAGTCAGTTTGTAATATGTTTTTATGTACCTAATAAGTATAAGTTCTGATGTACTATAAATCTCATTCACGCTTTGTAATATATGTATAATAAAAATAAGGGATTTATAAGAATAATTCTGTTTACTTTTTCCGCGAACTATTAGAACAGTCTGCTTTTATCTGTGGCTACAAAGAGGGATGAGTTTACTGTGTATTTCTGTCTGCGCATGGGGCCACTTATAAACTAAATAAAACCCATTACGCACTTATTTTTAAACAAAAAAAAATTTACGACTACAATCAACTACAAACGATTCTAGGCAAGAATTCATTAACATTTAAGCTGTAGCTGTAAAGAACTTCATATAAATTTTTAAAAAACTCATTACACACTTATTTTTCAACTAAAAAAAATTTTAAAACTACAATCAACAAAAAACGATTCTAGACCAGAATTCGTTAAAATTGAAGCTGAAGCTGTAAAAGATTTCATATAAATTAAAAAAAAAACGGAATACGCACTTATTTTTCAACTACAAACAAAAAGAAGCTTACTACAATCTTCCAGAGAGTTGAATATTCTAGGTATTTTATCAAAATGCATCAAGGTCGGATGCCAACTTCACTGAGCTACAATAAAATTAACAAATAGGTTAGGAAGAGCCTGTCTGAAAGTATACAACAAAGCAAATGCATGTATAGATTTGACAAGAACAAAAACGCTGTCAAGTTTAAATAGCGGCAAATCAGCTGCACTTGATAGCAGTGGTTTGAATAAGGAAAATGAATTAGCAACACGAGTTTACGGGGTGTGCATAGCTCAGTGGTTAGCGCTTCTGACTTTGCACATCGATGAAGAGGGTTTGATCCCTTCTGAAGTCTAGAAATAGAAGTCTGATGAAGAGATGTGGTGATCTCCGAAATAGCTGCTATAACTTCTACCGCTCAGACCTTGTTGCTTTTCCATTTTTCTTAATAAAATAATATTAAAATTAAATGTTAATAACAGTAGCCACACACGACGAACACGTGCGCGCGGTGCTCGTTCGTCGTTTGTAGGGCGGTTCACGTCGTTTGTGGGGCGGTTCACGTCGTTTGTGGGGCGGTTCACGTCGTTTGTGGCGTGGTTTGCGAACATTGCATAGGAAACAAAAACAACAACCTCATTTTGTGGTGATGCTTGCGGCGTGCACTCCGACGGATAAATGCATCCAAGTCATGTGCGTTAATTGAATTTTGGGTTAATAACGCTAAATTACTATATGTATACATATGTACGTATGTACATACCAGGGTTGTTGCGAATATTCGCATTCGCAAACGAGGAGCTTCCGCATTAATTTTAACATTCGCATTCACTTTCGCATTCGCAATAATCAATGCGGAGCTTTTTCGAATGCGAATATTTTGCAAGTGGACCGATAAAACGTATATATGGCAAAAAAATTACATATTGTAGCCAATATTTTGGCTGTGATCGTAGGAGTACTTGTGTAACAAAGCTGGTCAAATGTCATATTTATCAACTTTGATAAAAATGTCTTTAAAATATTATTTCTTAAGCTATATAACCGAGCTATCAATGGGCAGCCATAAAAGTTCCCACTTCTACTTGAACTTTGACGTACGTTAAAGAGAACATAGTCCTTTTAATATTTTTTTTCTGTGCTTTACATACTTACTTTTGCTTCTTTCTTTATTATGATTTTTTTGGGCCAATGTTGAAAATAAACTACTAGACACAAAAGAAGAAAGTGTGCACTTTAATTCTTAACAAAATTTTCGTGATTTGCTTTTGATGTTATAGGCGTTGCGTCTGACTCGTAAGTCGGTTTGGATGTGTTTGTGAAAATAAATATGTGTTAGTTACACCAACATGACTCCCGGCATGACTCTTACTGATTCCACTGTGTGTAGTCGAAGGCGAGTCAACACGTACACAAATGACTCGCGAGCCAGACGTACCGCGTATGCCGCCTATTACATATATTCGTTTGAATAATTTCCAATGGGGCTCTTTGGGGAATTTTTTTTTAGCAAAAATTAAAAAAACGGTAGTTTTGTTTACTTGCTGGATAATATTTTTTTAAAAGGATATACATTGGATCCTTGGCTAAAAACTTCTGTGGTAAAACTGTCCCTTCTTTGCTATTTAAAGTCAATGAGTAAGCTCCTTCAATAGGGATTTCCAGTAGAAATGATCAACGTCTAGCTGTAAAGAGAATCGATGCTCAAATAATTAAACGGCTATAGGTCTGACCTTTAATTAGATAAGAATTACGTCACTATCTGTTATTCAAATGCTTATAAAAAACGGGGTGCTTTAAAAAAAAACAGTATTCTGATCCGATTCGGCCGGTAGATAACTCACTAACGACCTAAAAGAATTTAAAAACATCTACTACATCAATTAATTAGTTTCTGTCTTTATTAAAACCCAGGATTTTTGAGAAATTCCCAACCTAAGAAATTTTGTTTTTATAAGGTATTGTAACTAATCTTTAAGAGCACTAACATTTAGATGGGGCTTTTATATATTATGGTAACGACATGAATATTCATAACGTGAGAACAACTTAAAAAATTTCATAAATTTTTAAATTTATAATTTTACTCTACATCATATCTCCAGGACGATTAATTATGTAAGAGCATAGAAAAACCTTAGTTGGATTTTGGTCAATTATGCATCGATAATTGTGTAACGTGAAAATCTTTTTTTTTATATTAAATGTCCTTTTTTCCTCTTTTAATAATTCTTGTTACAAAATATCTCTCAAATAGGGAAATTAGACACAATCTGGCATCACCTTTGTGAAGAGCTTTGAGCTTGTGCTTTTTAGACAGAGAATAATTATAGAAAACAGTCAAATCCTAAACGTCCAAATCCAAAAATGTCTGCGTAAAGAGCCTTGAATAAAGTATTTCTTATTTGAATAGCGAAGCTTCATACTAAACACTGAAATTTTAAAATTTCAAGTCTTAAAAAGGATTACGTGAAGAACATTGAATAGAGTATTTCCTTTTTGTTTCTCTCTACGTTTCTCTAACAGGTCAATTCTGCACGTTACCGAAGATTTTGTAACCGGAAAATTGTATTACGAAAAAATTTTACCAGTTCTTGTCACCGCTATTCTAGGTACGTTGGTAACGCAGTTAAAATATTCAGCAATTCAGCTATGAAGAATTGTGGAAATTCTGGTATTGCATATTTCACGGGGCAATACTTTGTTACCAGTTTATGAGATAGTAACAAAATTTACCGGTTACAAGAGTACACAGACTACGAAAAGGGTTTAAAAATTGACAGGAACTTTATTTACCGGTTACAAAATGTTTATTACCAGCGCAGAATAGACCTGTTAGTGCAGTTTTGATCTACAAAATGTCGTTTCGTTGGAAGTGAAGACTTTTTGCTCGTTTTAAGTTCCTTTTCTGCATTTCAATCAAACGATCGTTAACGCTTTTGAAAATTTTTATAAAAATATGTCGAAGAAAATCCAATTTTGGAAAAATGGACGTCTTGGCATTGAAGTTCTACCAGAAGAATGGGAAGT
>NW_023463673.1:0-13112 GCF_013731165.1 Rhagoletis pomonella | reverse complement strand
GGCATCGCTACCACTCCAAAAAATTACTTAATAAAAAATATTCTCAATTTTAGGAAGAATTGGTGTTTTAAAAAAAATAGGTCGTTTTGAATTAGCAGCACCAGAATGCAGTATTGGAAAGAGAGTTTTCAATTTTTCTTCAAATGCATAATTTTTTTCACTGTCTTTCTGGATCTATTTTTCTTCAACAATCACCAATTCTTCCAAAGTTTCTGAAGGTGTGCTAAAGGGTTTTCTCAATTTTCAGCTCAAAAAGTTATTGGGATCATTAGTTATCAACTAACTAATTTTCGCTAGTTAACCATTAATTATTTATTAACGTGAAAATTTTGTTTAACAAAATATTACATTAGTCTATTTTATGGTCTTCAGTAATGGTATGTGCCAAATTTCAGACATTTACCTCCATATTTGTGGTAAGTAGACGATATTTTTGACGAAGATGTATTTCAGGTGCGCGACTTGGTAAAAATTGAGCAACCCATAAAAGACCACCGATTTCTCTAAAATTTTCAGCATCATATTTTTTCTTGATGCTTTCAAAGATTTTGATGCATCGCACACAAATTTCGAAAAATCTTTTTTTTATCAGTCTAATGTACATACATACATATGCATGTGTACATAGAATAAAGAAATTTGAGCAAAAATGAGCCAAATGTTCATCAAAATTTCAAACTTTTTATTCAGAATTAAAAAGTTCTAGGCATGTAGTATATGTACGGTGACAATCCGTCCTGTATTATACGGGAACAGTCCTCTTTTTTGACCCATTGTCCTGGTAATTTATTTATTTTATACGAGACGCCAAATGTCCTGTATTTCTTTTAATGTCTTGTATTTGTCCCGTATTCGGTGTTTCAGCTCATTTAAACGGCATGCCTATGAACGGGTTTTAAGTGAAGTTACATGATTAATTTTCTCCATAAACAGTTATTATTTTCTAATCTGAATGCCTGTGATTTGAATCGAGGAATACATACAGTGACCAAAATAGAAATTAGGACTCGACATTTTATTAAGTTTTGGCTATTTTTCCTTAGTATATTTAATGTTTATTATTTATTTTATAAAAGTAAAGCTTTTTTTCCAAACAAAAACCATATAATACCAAATTTCCAACTTTGTGCAAAAAAACTATAAAAATTAATTCTGCAAAGTTTGAAACTTCCTTAGAAAAAAAATTTGGTTAGCAGTTTTGTAACTCAATAAAATTGAGTATAATAAAGTGTGCGTGGAAAGTGCTGCTCATTTGTTTCTGTTTCAAAAAACGGTCGAACATGCTTACTTTGTATGCAAAAAATGCGTCACCTAAAGTTTTGCCAAAAATTAATGGTAAGCCTTAGCGACTTAAAATAGCACTTTATTATACTAAAATTTAACGAATTTTTTTGAGCAAATTTTACGGGGTAAAAATCTCGAGAAAATTACCCTACAACTTCGTGATGTTACTAAAAGGATACTGTTTCAGGGCTAATACATCTAGAATCATTGAAGAAGGCTTTAAGATCTGTAAGCTGTTGTGGAAAAAATTTTAAAAATTATTGTTTGTCCCGTATTCGGTTCTCATAAATATGGTCGCCGTAAGTATATGTAGCATATTAAATTTTAGTACAATAAAATGCAAGTTTGAATTAGCTAGGACTTACGTTTGATTTTTGGCAATTTCTTGTTCGAAAATTTTTTTGTATGGAGAAAGTTAGCAACACTTTCAACAAAAAGAATTGCCAAAATTCAAATATATTTTTTGAACACGTTGCGAGTGTCAACAGTTACTTGCGAGCTCTGAAGAAATCATAAGCAAACACAAAATGCCAACTGACTGCCGTTGCTGACCGCTTTGCAGAAATTTCTCATTTTTTCGATTGCAACTGCCGACAACTTGCAAAAGCAAAGCTGTTGCTGTTTCTTCGACTTACACCGCTGTCCAAAATCAAAATTCAAACCAACGACTACAAAAAGCACTGCGCATTTTGTCGGCTATCAGTTACCTTGTTTATACCGACACATAAAGCGCTTTAACCCACTTTGCCGTGATTCAAAACGTATGCAAAACGTATGAAATTTTGTACACAAATAGCTTTCGGTAACCACCATGTTTTAGACTAAAAAAATTTTACTTTTTTCGGGTAGGTGGACCAGGGACCGGTCTGTTCTAAAAAATCATATTATCGTCCGATTTGCTTAAAATTTAGTACGTAAGTAGCTTTTTAGCATATATGAAAAAATCGAATTTACGTTCCGATTTGCTTAAAATTCGGTGCGCAGATAGCTTTTTAGCATGTATTAGCACATGTGATCAATTTTTTCCGAGAAGTGGACCAGGGACCGATCTATTCCAAAAAATCGCATTTATGGTCCGATTTGCTTAAAATTCGATACGTAAGTAGTTTTTTAGCATATATTAGGATGTATGGTCCATTTTTTCCGAGAAGTGGACCAGGGACTGATCTATTCGTAAAAATCGTATTTACGGTCCGATTTGCTTAAAATTCGGTACGTAGGTAGCTTTTTAGCATATATTAGCATATATGATCCATTTTATCCGAGAAGTGGACCAGGGACCGATCTGCTCGAAGAAATCGTATTTATGGTCCGATTTTCATAAAATTCGGTACATAGGTAGCTTTTTGCCTGGATAAACTTATAGATTCCTGTTTTCCAATTTTCATGCAATTTCGAATATAAATAGCTTTAAGTAACGACCATATCAAGGGGCGAATTCGTCACTAGGCAAGATTTTTTTGCGCCAATCAGAAACAACGGATACTGTCAAAATATAATTATAATATATAATATATCTCAACTAATTTATATTTAGAAAGCCATTGTGTCTTCGCAAGGCTCGAGAGCGGCTGAACCGATTTTTTTGAAACTGCCACCTGCCGCACGTGTCCCAAGGATGGTTTTAGGCTGCAAAAAAAACTATATGTAAAGGGGGCGTGGCACTTCCCATACAAACCGAATTTCTCATGCTACATATCTCTGAAAGTGTGCATGGTAGAGTTTTGGAAATTGGTATGGAGATATACGAAATCAATCGCATACCCTTGGAGAAAAATTTTAGCTATAGTAAAAAGGGATGTCACATCTCCCATACAAACCGAATTTTCCATACTGCTTATCTCTGGAAATTTTTTGGTAGAGTTCTAGAGTTTTGTATGGAGATGTACGAAATAAATCGCATACTCTTGGAGAAAAATTGGAACTATTGGAAAAGGGGGCGTGGCATCTTCCATACAAACCGAATTTTTCATAATGCCTATCTTTGGAAGTGTTCATGGTAGAGTTCTGGAACTTGGTATGGAGATATACGAAATCAATCGCATACTCATGAAGAAAGAGGGCAGCTGTTGGAAAGGGGGGCGTGGCTCCTCCCATATAAATCGAATTTTTATACTGCATATCTCTGAAAGTATTCATGGTACAGTACTGGAACTTCGTATGGAGATATGCATATAGTCGAAATCAAGCCCATACTCATGGAGAAAATTTGGGCTATTTGAAAACTGGTGTGAGGCCTACAAACCTACCGACCTTTAGCTATCTTTGAATGAATTTTTTTATTCTTCTGTAGGTGTGTTTGTGAGTGAAATCCTCCTAAATGGTTGTACGGATTTTAACGAAACTTTTTGTGTATTTGAGTGGGTCTCTGGATGGTTTAGTTTAACAATTTTATCCGACAGTTGGCGCTGTAGTTGAGTTATTACTAAAAATCTTATTTATGATCCGATTTGGCTAATGTTTTAAATATGTATGCAATACTATTGCAAAAACGAGCTGCCAAGTGGTGCTGAAGTCGAGCTATTACTAAAACTAATATAAAAAAAACTTTTTAATATACAACGCTTTTATAAATGGACTAAAAAGTAGAAAATAATACTTCTCAGTCCCATAGAATTTGTTTTGATAACTTTTGATTTTGAAATTTAAGCAAAAGTCATTATAAACAATCTATGAAATTGAAAATGAAAAACGTGGAGCGCATGCAATACAAAGCATTCGATTTAATTGACAATAGTCAAACTACATAACGTAGACCTAAAATTTCTACAGCGAAAGTAGAACTTTGAAATCGATTTTAAGCGGTCGTTATTCATATACCCACATACATACATTCATATATTACTTTTCATATCAATTCAAGTGTATTACATGCGCCCCACGCTTTTCATTTTCAATTTCATAGATTGTTTATAATGACTTTTGCTAAAATTTCAAAATCAAAAGTTATCAAAACAAATTCTATGGGACTGAGAAGTATTATTTTCTACTTTTTAGTCCATTTATAAAAGCGTTGTATATTAAAAAGTTTTTTTTTTTATATTATTTATTTTCTACTTTTTAGTCCTGTCTGAATAAAATTTTGCAATAGATATTAAAATAATTCAACGATATTAATAGAAAGGTGCACACACATGCATTTACATATGTATGTACATACAAACGAGCACCAATTAATTTTATTTAAAGAAATGGCGTGTCGTCTATTTCCGCTGTAGCAAACGTAGTACATAGGGCGACATCTAGATGTCATCTACCTCGCCCTATTCACTACAGCTGTCGCTCTATGCACTATGCTTTTTTATAGGAACTTTTCCAAGCTTTGCTTTGGTGTCGGACACACAACATTGAAATTTTCTGGATCCAAGTTAATGCAAGTTGATAAAAGCGTTGTAAAATGGAGCCCCGGTTTCGGTAGGACTCAAAGTAGAGCCCGCGCTATAACGCCGGCGACTCAACGAGCGGTCAAGGCGGTTAAAAACCGCTGGGTGCAGACACACCCCAGGCAGCCCCTGGAAAGGTCACCCAAAAACAATCCCGCCGGTCAGAACAGTGTCCCCGTATCGGGATATGGATCGAGCGATGTAGTACCTACACCAACACACTCGCGAGCCAAAACAACCGCCGATATGCGTGTATAAACCCTCCTCAAAGTCTAGCCAAAAAGCCAGCAACTCACACAACAGGTTCCCCAGAGCAATTCGCTCGAGAAAGCGGTACCCGGTACACGTAATACGCGGCACACAGCACAACAATCCGCCAAAACAGGCAACCCGGCCCAAAATTACCACCGTAGAAGGCAGAAACCCCGAGCGGCAGTGCAGGAGCCCAAGAATTACCCTTAAAACGGCCACAGGAGCTTAAAAAGACCAACTGCTCCCCAACTGGTCCGTAGGTAAGTAGTTTCGGACTAGTGCCAAACATGTTCCCAACTGCTTCCCGGACTGGTCCCCGACTGGTTACCAACTGGTCCCACGAACAAGCTGGCAACTGGTCCCAAAGTGGTTACCAACTGGTCCACCTATACCTCAAGTGGTCCACAAGTCACTTCACTTACAAAGCATTCGATTTAGTTGACAATAGTCACTGCATTTACATATATATGTACATACAAACGAGCACCAATTAATTTTATTTAAAGAAATGGCGTGTCGTCTATTTCCGGTGTAGCAAACGTAGTACATAGGGCGACATCTAGATGTCATCTACCTCGCCCTATTCACTATGCTTTTTTATAGGAGCTTTTCAAAGCTTTGCTTTATGGTGTCGGACACACAACATTGAAAGTTTCTGGAACACAACATTGCAAGTTGATAAAAGCGTTGTAAAATAGCCAAGTGAGAAAAGGGGCCGTGAAGGTCAGATTAAATCGACCTGTTGCACTATTGAGTATATCGAACGCTCCTGCGTTGCAATTGGCCCAATGGATGTGATTTTCCAATATTATTATGCGTTCAAACTTTTAAGGTATTTCGTCTGAAATAAGTATATGTATATTGCATTTCTGTAGAACAATGATTCGAACCCATTTTGAAATTGCCACCTACTATACTGTAAAGTTTCTAGGACATTCACTATAGAACCGGGTCATTGTTGCCGCCAGGGAGTGAAGAGGAAAAAATTTATTTCGCTTTGCGAATAACCGAGCTATGAAATGCCGCACAACTGGAGAATTTCAAGAATGGATATAACACTTTCCTTAGGTTATTTAAAGCGGCAAATGACCACCAAACCTTAATCTTAGCAGACAAATGTGCCAATGAAAATCGTAAACGTGAATTGTTGGTGAAAATGTTGGACCAAAAAGTTTCAATAAAATATATAAAAATTTTGGGCGGGACGAAGTTTGCCGGGTCTGGTAGTTGTTATAATAAATTCGAATTACTGTTTGCTTCCATTTCGGTCAACTGCGCAAGTTAGTTATTAAAGAAATGTCGTATAAAAACAGCAGATTTGGTTCGCTTTTGAATACGGCTTCATCGAGTGCGCAATAAAGACCGAGGTATAAATACTTGAAAGAAATATGTCTTGAGTCAAATCAGCTTTTTGTTAATGCGGTTCTTGCATAGGTATAAACAAAGTAAGTTTCTGCTTCTACTTCGACTGCGACTTTTTTCTTGTCTCAGAAGTTGCCCAGTGAAACTATATGGTTACACCAACAGTAAACGTTGCACTATTTGAAAAAAAAAATATTAAAAAATAACTAAATGGACTGGTTGTTTTGAAATTTCATTTTTTCGTCACATAATAACCGCGTGTATGTAAATAAGTGGTCGATTCTTCATAAAGTGTGTTGGAATCAGTGTGAAAGTTTGTTTAAAAGTGCTAAGAAAATCAGAAAGAAAAACAATTCCGGGCAAATCCGGGTTAAAGTCGGCTCTAAATAAGTTAGATCATAATTTAATGTAAAGTATACTTTATCTTAGCATAGTCGAGTTAGAGCGGCTTTTTCGCTTAGAGTCGGATTTAAAGTTAGAGCAACGAAAAGCTGTAACTAAACAATTTAGCATCGCTCAAAAGTTGTGTTTTTCGGAAAAAACTTGAAAGGGATTTCAGCATCATTGATGATGCTACAAAAATTAGGCGTCCAAAAATTTATAGAAACAGAGTAAATCCGTTTGAATTAGACGACAGTGATTTTTGTTCTCGGTATCGGTTCGACAAAGTCACTGTGGAATTCATTATTCGAGCTTTAGATATTGAAAATCCGAGAAATAAAAGAGGCCTCCCGGCACCAGTTTGCACTCAAGAACTTTGTACTCTTAGATTCCTAAGAAGAAATGTGCATCAATGTGACGTTGGTATGTTTAATAGAGTGTAACTAAAATTTAGAAATAAAATATATATATATATATTACTATATTATAGCTGATCTGCATGGTTTATCCCAGAATACTGTTGGAAGGATAAAAAAAAAAAATAAGTAAAAGGATTGCAATGTTGCTGCCGCACTTCGTTCGATTCCCAAGTAGAAATGAACTGAGCGAGGTAAAAACAAATTTTACCAATTAGCTCGGTTTCCTATCGTAATCGGAGCCATCGACTGCACCCACGTGCGAATTAAATGTCCTTAAAAAAATAGTCCAAACTTTGGCAGGCCATTTTCTGAATAGGAAGAGGTACTATTCTCTAAATGTTTAGGTAACTAACCAAAAAGACGCCATTATGTTATAAGTAAATGCGACAAAAACGTACACACATTTCGTAGATTGTTTGTGGTGCAGATTGCAAGATTCTTGACATCGTTGCAAGGCCACGTGGCTCCAGACATGACGCTCGAATTTGGGACAACTGCCATCAAAAAACTCGTTTGTTGGAAAACAAATCTGAACATAACGGTGTACTAGTCGGAGATGCAGGATACCCTAATTCATCAATACTTTTGACTCCAGTTAGAAATTCGTCCACAGAAAACGAAGAAAGGTAGAATTTATAAAGGCTTCCTGAAATACTGAGTTTTCTATTGATTCTTTTTATATATAATAGGAGCCACATTGCTACATGTTCCAAAATAGAATGCCTGAATGGGCAGATCAAATGTAAGTTTCGTTCAATTTTCGAGAGGTTGAGTCAACCCTCAGCAAAAAATTTAGTTATCGCTGTTGCTGTGCTTCATAAGATTACCAAAGAACGAAACTTTTTATGTGAGTCCTATACTTTGAATTAAAACCTGCAAAATTAACTACATTAAAAATATTTTCTTAGTTTTGGATGCGGATACCACTACTACCCGAGTATCAATTGAAGAAAGCGGAGACACCCTAGAAACCACTTCAAAGAGAAACCACATCAGGGAGAGCATAAAGAACTGCATTTATTAATAAATATTTCTGACTACTATGACTGATACTAATTTAAATTGAAACCCAAAAAATCTTGATGCGTACAGATTTATTTCAAAATGAACATGCTCAGTTTGTGCTTCATATCAAACTTGCGAGTAGTGTATACATAAAAATATTCAATTCAGTCTTTCCTTATTTCATAAAACCTACAGCTATCTAAAAACTTCAGCCTTTTAAAACTTCAGGTACCGCATCACAAAAATTGGTTCAGATAACTTAACTAATTCATTACACTTATTATCAATAGCTTATATTGGCCTCCTCGTTTCTTATTTGGAGGCGAATTAGTTGGTATTTCAGGTCCATCAACTCCTCCTCTCTTTGTGTGTTCGAGCCTGATGTGAAATTTCTACCTTGAGCTGCTGCACCCTCAGTACATTAAGCTCGTCATCATGACCAGATTCTTTTGCAATCTGATCCTGTCTCTGCTTGATGACGACAGTTTTGGAGGCATTTTTCCTTGGAAGGAGTCGCAATTCCTTAAGGAGTCCTTTGGGAGCAGATACGAGTTGGAGAGCGCTAATGCAAGGCACTTTACTTTCTTCTTGCAATTCAAATTCTAGAATGTCTGTGTTGCAAGAGCTAGTCGGCACCGTTGGAGTGTTGCTGCCGACTAGTATCGTGTCCTCTTCAAAATTACACGCTATCATCGAATGGAATTGCATGTCGCCTTCGTCCAACGTTGGTATATCGACAACATTTCTTGCCACAACAGTCGCCCTCCTTACTTGCGCGACTGCTATCCTCGCGTTTACTTTCATGCGCATCCACTGCTGCTTTAGCTTCGGCACATCGCGATCAAAGCCTGTGGCTACCACATCCATTCTTATGGCTTCCCAGGCATCTTTCTTCCGTTTAATCATCCGGAGGTCATTTTATTTGTTTTCGATCACATCGATGTGCCCGTTGCCCAAATCCCGCAAACAGTCTTTCTCGGATGCAGCCCAGTTTTGTTCGCGTTTCCTTGCCTGTAGGAAAAACAACCGCTAGAAAAACAGTACAAAATTACTTACTCTTGGTTCCTCCTCCATCTCAATTGAAAATAAATAATAAACACAGATCAGCTGATTTATGTGTGTATCCTGAAAACGGGTGCTGTATTAATCAATAAACAGTAACATAACATTTCATGTACAACATTTCACATCAATTATCATCTTTTACTTAGTATAAAAACATAAAATGTCTTTTAAAACCTATTTTTAATGATTTCTAACAACAAAATCGCCTTTTGTTTTAAAATTCTCAACTTAAAAAAAAAAAATCCCTCTATAAAATATATTCATTCGTTCCTTTTCGATATTTTTCCCCCAACTATTTTCACAGCGTTGCCACTTCTGCACAATGTCATTATTAGTTAGCACCATTTACTAAACTGACTATGACAAGACTAAAAATAAAGTCGGCTTTTTCTTTTTAGTAATTTACTAACTAAAGTTGGCTTTTATCATGGACTATGACTACGGGCCAATAAGTTAAAGCAGTGCGAAATTTTTATTTTATGGCTTTTACTATTTCGACTTAAGTTTTTAAAACACTGGTTTAAATATGCTTCTAAACTAGTTTTTTTGTCTTGCTTTAGTGCGAATACTAGAAAAAAAAAAATAAATGTCTTTATTTTATATCAGTTTAAAAATCTAGTTACAAACCGAATAAACAAAAAAATAAGGGACCAAAATTCCTTCACTTTGCAGTCGCTGTCATTTTTACAAAAAGTAAAAAATAACAGATCATCTTTACACTTATAGATCTTATTCATATACACATTTGTGTATTAATATTAGTATGGCATAACATACATACATACATATACATACATATAGATATATTGTTATATATATTAAAACATAGAATAATAGTAGGGTTAAAATTGTAATATATGGTTTGATTACTTGTAGGGTTGCAATTTTATAATTCTTTTATGCGATTGCAGTGTCTGAATTTCGTTTTAATTTGATCGTAAATTAAATTATAACTCGGGATCCCGAGGGCTTGATCCCGGGATTTCGAGACTAAAAAAGGACATTACCAGATGGTGAATTTATCAAGTGCACATACTTATGTAATTGGGCTGATAATATGTACATATGTATATCTAAAATAATTTAAAGGCTTACCAGGTGTATTGGATACACTTCTGTCAGAGCACGGTGTTTTGTGGTTCAGTACTTTCATATTATTTATCGGCATTATCCGCGTCTGATACCAAGTCACTGTGTTCTGATCGGATTTAACTGCTTCCCAAGGCATTGACCATCGTCTCATTTGACTTTCGACATCTGTTGAGTTTTCATCTATTACCTCTCCAGCAGCGGCTTCAGACCACCTACGCTGGCCGTTTAAGGGAAACAAGGGAATATAAAGTGGGGATCTTACGCCTCTGTTAAACGGATGCTTCATTGCCAGCAAATGTCCTGGATTAGGTAATGGTCCTTTCGTATTTTCAAATATTGCCTGAAGTGGAGAAGGTCCACGAGCTTGTTCTACGGAATCTTTAAAAGAAATTTAATGAAAATACGAAATAGGGTCTTAATCTAGATATCGCACGTTTAATAATGTAGAGGTGTAACTTAAAATGTAAGTTTTTGGAGATATTATTATACAAATAATAAGCTTGATAATTAGAATAAGTTCAGTCTACCAGATAAACAAACTTCCCAAATATGTCTTTCGGATAGCTCAATCAAGCTAGCGGCGCTGAAATGAAAAAATGAGGAACAAATTTGTTCATATTATTGTGCTCATTATGTGCTATTTTCGGCCACTTTCCGTTTTTTCTACTCCAACCATTTGGTAAATAATTATGACTTTGCTAAGTTAACCGTAACTTAGCAAAACATTTATTCAATGAAGTCTCTTTAATACTGGGCTTATTTTTTGTGCATTTTATGTGCTTCAAAAATATTGCCCAGTAAACATTGAAAAACCGCTTGACGTCACGCTAGCTGGCCCACCTCTTAAACTTTGGTCGAATATATAATTGAGGAATTACGTGCTATTTTTGGGCTTCTTAGAGTCACCAAAATAATTATAGGCGCTCATTCACTTTCGGAGATAATTAAGACTTTGCTGAATTAACTGTAACTTAGCAAAAAATCCATTCAGCGAAGACTTTTTACAGCTTATCTGGGTTTATTTTTATGTGCTTTGCAAATATTGCCCGTTAAACATTGAAAAATCGCTAAAAATATTGCCCAGTAAACATTGAAAAAATCGCTTGACGTCGCTGTAGCCGACCAACTTTATAAACTTTGGTCGAACACAGATAAATATTGCTGAGGAATTAGGTAATATTAAGGGGCTGTTTAGGGCCATCAAAATTATTTAAGGTGCTCACTCAGATTCCGGGATAATTAAGACTTTGCTGGGCTAAATGTTACTTAGAAAAACATTTATTAAGTGAAGACGACTTTTTTAACGTTTTATGTTTATAAACAACTGTCAAGTGTTCTCGTTGGGTGTTTAATAAACTTAGAGTTTAATTTGACATTTGTTTGTTTACTTTTTCTTATTTACATATAGCCTGTTCCCCTTAATCCAGCATTTAGACAGAAATAGTCCGAAGTAGCCGTGGTGTAGAATACCAACTATTTAGCCATAAAAAAATAAAAAACGTAGCTAAATAGAACTTTTCATGCTGATTTCAACCATACGAAGATTGTTTGGCGCAAATAAAAACTAAAGCCAATAAAAAGGTTAACTTTTACATTTTTTATATTTATAATAACTCGGAAACCATTTTACCGACCACAAACGTATTGATGCTAATTTAAAGATAATTTAAATACCTTTTACGCGACGCATACAGTATAACCTTATTCAAAACAAATATTAAATAAACGACATTCTAAAAAATATATTTATACTAGCAGACGCGGCAAACTTCGTCCCGCCCAAAATTAATTTTTTTATTTAAACATTTGGTCCAACGTTTCGCCAGCAATTCACGTTCACGCTTGGTTTTGTGGTCCACAGAAGGCTTGTCCTCCATTGCCGTCTTAAATAACCTGACGAAAGCGTTATACCGGAAAGAAGTCCTCGCTGCTCGATGGTGAATCGTCCTTGAATCTGTATAGTATAGTTGGCGGCAATTTCCAAACTGGTGAGTATCATTGGTCCACATTCTGTTTACTCAACGTAAGGCAAGGACCGCAATGGTACAGATGGTTGATTTAACGGGGGTAATTTGACTGCTGCCCCCGAATTGACGATGTTTAGCAATAACTCGGCTCCAGCACCACCTTGCGCATCTTTTTTTGCAATAGTATTGCCCCTATCGTTACCAATACATATATATCTCGAATATGAGTCAAATCGGAACACAAATACGATTTTGAGTAATAACTCGACTCCAGCGCCACCTGGCGTTTTAAGTTGTGAGCTTGAACTATACAGGGACCTATTCAAACACATAAAAAATTTCATTAAAATCTTTTCGGTCGTTTAGGAGGAGTCCACCCACTAGAATAAGTCTTTTACATACTGACACTCTTCGGCATTTTTGCCTATTCAAAAAAAAATATTACGCATTCGTTATACGGAGAAAATGCGCAAGATCATCAGCGAAAAAAACTCTCAAAAATCACTACAAAACTGCATACCCAAAATTGTGTCCCATTTGATTCAAAATGAACCATATTTCTATAAAAACAATTAACAAAAAAATTTATTATGAAAAAGAAAAAAAACACTGTATTCTGGGTGTATACATATATTTACAGATTAGATAAAAGTTTCAATATGTTCGGAAAGCGCCCCCTTTTCCAGTAGCCCTAAAATTTCTATACCAATTTCCAGGACACTACTACAAATATTTCCAGAGATATACGCTATGAAAAATTAGACATTTATGGGTGATACCACTCTCCCTTATTATATCGAAATTCTGCGGTAGATGTCCAAATTTCGGTACAGCCGTTCGCCAGATCACCTCTTATAAAAAGAAGGAGCTTCGCTTTACATAATCGGTGTCGGTAAAACAGG
>NW_023463672.1:12777-13117 GCF_013731165.1 Rhagoletis pomonella | reverse complement strand
TTGGCACGTAGTCATTTGTTAGAGTCACTGTACATACATGAGGGTGCATCACCAAAAAAAGTAGCGCTCGGAGAAAATATTAAGATTAATTTAACGAGACTGATTTGAAAATATCTCCCAAAATCTATTTTTTTTTTAACTCTCTTCTATCTTCTGAGATGCAATGCTTTTAAAAACTAATATTATTTATAAAAAAAACTCGATTTTTGAATGTATTTTAAAATCAGTAGGTCCACCTCAAGTAAATTTTAATAATTTTCCCAAATATTTTGGCTGATGTCTTAAAATATAACAAATTTAATACCTCCAATGGAAAAACTGTACCTAGTTTTTTTTTTTT
>NW_023463672.1:0-2777 GCF_013731165.1 Rhagoletis pomonella | reverse complement strand
AAATTTAATACCTCCAATGGAAAAACTGTACCTAGTTTTTTTTTTTTGTTTGTAGAGTGATGCACCCTAATATATGTATGTGTAATGTGTGAGAGTGAGTGTTTTAATGCGCGCGTTAATGATTTTCATCTGAGAGATTTTCGTTTTCATTTGCCAATTTCTCAACAAATCAAGCGGCAATTTGCTTCCTTTTATCATCCAGCGCTGTCTTGTGTGATCAAATGCGAAATTCTCAAGTGTCGCGCTGGTCATTGGTCACTTGACGCTGCTGACTGATTATTGCCTGTTTGTTGCCCAGCTGTCGTGGCAGCTCAAGCGGCGGCATGCGACAAAGAGTGGCATAAAAAAAATTTAACAACAACTGAAATTCGTAAAGACCTATACACTGCCGGCAAAAAGTATTGGTACAGCAAATTTGTAACAATATATACAAAAATTTGTTTTCTAATATTTTTCCGAAAATTTTGTATAAAAATATGGCTCATTCTTCAACAAAAAACATAAGAATATAATTCCTAAACTTTGTGCAAAACTCACGAAAATTCAACAGATTTTCATGCAAATTTTCATCTTTTTAATCAGATTTTTTTGGAATTTTTTCGAGTATACGGATTTGTTGCCCAATCCATTTTATTTTAATAAAGTACAAGTTTTAAGAAGCTATAAATTACCCTTGATTTTTGGCAATTTTTTCAACGGAGACTCTTCCATACAAATTTTTCTTTTCGAAAATACTTTATATGGGAAAAATGCAAAACACCTTAAAAAAAAAATTCCCAAAAATCAATACGATTTTTGACTAGCTCCGAACTTGGATTTTGTTTACTAGAATTTAATGGGCTGCAAAATTGAATTCTCAAAAAAATTCTAAAAAATCCTGTTAAAAAGTTTAAAATTTGCTGAATTTTCGCGAGTTTTGCACAAAGTTTAGGAATTATATTTTTATGTTTTTTTGTTGTAGAATAAACCATGTTTTTATAAAAAATTTGCTGTGCCAATACTTTTTGCCGGCAGTGTATACACATACATACATATTCGTATATCTGTATGTATGTATTTATTTGAGCAGGCATTTTGTTTGAATTGAATGTATGCGTGTACATGCGCGTAATTAGTGAAAATGTCAATTTCAATGTCAATGCAGTGATTTTGCCCATATTAAGCGCCAAACAAAGCACCAAATAAACCTACGTAAATACATATAGTGCATCACATATAAACACAAATGCATGTATGTACATTAATGTGGTCCAAAAATGCATGTGAAAAAGTAAAGTCGGAATTGTAATGCCGCCGCTCCTAGGATTATTCTATACCCCTATTTTTTTATTTTGACATAAAAAAAATTTAGGGAGTGCTCAAAGCGCTCAAAATTTTCCATTTATTTTGTATGGGGAAAAAATAACCTAGAATGCTTGAAAATCAATATTTTTCGATCGGAAAATAATACCCAACTGTTTCTTTAATAATAAAAAATCTTTAATATTAAAACGTGGTTAAATAAACAATTCGATATTAATATTGGAAGTCTTCTGAAGAGAACCACGGTTTTTTGATCGAAAAATATTGATTTTGAAGAATTTTAAACCATTTCTACGAAAAGTTGTTTTTTCCTCCTCGCTTTGAGCACTACCTAAATATTTTTTGATTTAAAAAAAAAAAAAAAATATATGGGTATATTTTTTCGGTATAGAACAATCCTGGGGGGTGGCGGCATTAAAATTCCGACTTTAATGTTTCTGGACCACTCTAATGTACATATGCCTGCTTACGTGCGTTGGTTGGCAGACAACACGTCACTGGATGCATTTCTGTTGCTGTTAGTAGAAAGTAAAACGGCAATTTGTACTTCATTGCTGACGTCGTTTTGGCTGTCGTTGAGTTACCTTCACTCCATAATGAGCTCGAACAAAAAACAAAATGTATAAATATTAAATAAAATATAGCAAGCAAATATAATTATGTTTTGGTTTTGCTCTTTTAACATTCAAGTCAATTATTTAAATGGTCAACCATTTTGTGGGTTTTCATATTTCTCAACCGCCTTTTGTTTTGCTTTTATATTATCTTCGCAGTGAAATTTTTATTGCGTCAATGCAATAATTCGCCAAGTGTTTCCTCATTTCGCTAGTTTTATGGTAACAGCGGCAGAGAGGCCAGCATGGCTAGTTTACGTCTGTATGTCAACCAGTCCAGGAAAAATTGTGCGAGAGTGCGCATAAACAATCAAAAATAATAATATTTTCATTTAGACTGACAAATGCACGCACACACACGCGCGCATGCTTACATGCAAAAACCAAATGCATAAGTCCTCTAAGGAATAACATACTATATACTCTCTAATTGCTCATCGCACACACGCTTTTTGACATTTGACTGTCGGCAACTGACACTTGGCGCATGTTTGTCTGGTTGACTGACGATAGCTGTGGCTTGACCTTGAAAGGTGGCAATTGCTGTTGCCATGCAACTAATTTGTTGCATTCATTTGTAAGATACTGACAATATATATGTACATATGTATGTGTGTTTGTGTATCCATTTTTCTTGATTTGTGGCGGCAACTGGAGATGAGTGTGAATGACAACAGTTTGTGTTCCAGATTTCGTTGGTCTCGTTTTTTTCAGCTCCAACTTTCTAACCATTGGTTTTATGTTGTGCTATGAAAAGCTCAGTTTTTGAAAAATCGCGAACGCCTTGACCGAATTCCAAGATTTTTGTTCTCTGTTTTTTTTTGTTGTCGCAATACTGGAATGGTTTAGGAAAAATTAAAT
>NW_023463671.1:0-13118 GCF_013731165.1 Rhagoletis pomonella | reverse complement strand
AAGTCTGATGAGGAGATGTGGTGATCTCCGAAATAGTGCTATAACTTCTACCGCTTAGACTTTGTTGCTTTTTCAATTTTTCCTAATAAACAATCGTGGTACAAAGCTCAATAAAAATATTAAAACATTTAATTATTTTCTTCTGAAAGCGAAACGACGTTGTGGCTGAGTGGTTAGAGGTGCGTACTACCACTCCGAAGGACCTGAGTTCGATCCCTGGACCGAGCAAACATATAAATTAGATAAGGTTTTTTCTAACAATGCACCATGGTCTCCGCGACCGGTTTTTTGGGCCAAAACTCAAATTTTACATATGTTCATATATTTCTATACTTGTAGCTGAAATAAGGTAGCAAACACTGCAAAAAAAGTAAAAAGTGTAATTCGTTTATTTTCGAACACCAATTAACCATTGTTCTGCGAAGCGAGCAAGCTCAATAGGGGTATTTTCTGAGTCTTGCAAAGCCCTTGCACGGTTCGCAAAGCTGCCTCATATAAAAACCGGTTTTTACCGTGCAATCTGTGCCCGGTTTAAGGGCTTTGCTAACTTCAGAAAATATCATTAATGTATTTTAAATGCAGATTTCGTCGTCTTTATGAATCCAAGTTACAAAAAAGTAAATGCGCTTTTTAATCTTTCAATTGTGGATGCCCATTAATTACTAAGGTTAGTATTTGAATTGTAAATAGTGATACATTCACTTTTTATACCCGAGCGCACTTGTGCACAAGAGTATTATAACTTTGTTCACATAACGGTTGTTTGTAACAGGCAAAACGAATCGAGATAGATATAGACAAATGTATACATAAATGATCAGAATGAAAAGAGAAATCGATTAAGCGGTGACTGTCTGTCCGTCCGTCCGTCCGTCCGTCCGTCTGTGCACACGATAACTCGAGTAAAAATTGAGATATCTTAACGAAACTTAGTACGTGGACTTCTTTTGGGCGTAGGACGGATGGTATTGAAAATGGGCGAAATCGAACAATAACCACGCCGACCTCCCATATGACGGTAATTTTCAGAAATACGAAAACTGCGATATTTTAGTAACTACTGAAGATAATTCACTAAAAATTGATGTTTTCAATGAGTTTTAGACGGAAAATAAGAAGATTAAAAATTTTTGGCAAATGGGCGTAGCCCCGCCGACTTATGGTTACATGTGTATATCTTCGTAACCGCTACACCAATTTCTTCCAAACTTGGCACAATTGTTGGTCCTGGTACAGGATACCAAATGGCCGAAAATTTTTAAAATCGGACAATAACCACGCCCACATCCCATATAACGGTAGTTTAGAAAAATACGAAATCCTCGATAAATCAGTAAATATTAAAGCTAATTTATTCAAAATTGACGCTTGCAACAACTCTTTACCAAGAAATCCGCTTATGAGAAAAATTTGGAAAATGGGCGTGGCACCGCCCACTTATGATCACATATATGTATCTCGGTAACCGTTCTCCCAATTTGTCTCAAACTCGGTATGGTTATTGTGCTTGTCACATAAAGGCAAAGCGTTGAAAATTATTGAAATCGGCCTTAAATTACGCCCGCTTTTCATATAACAATAAATTTCAGAAATGCTTTAAATTTCAATATTTCGAAATTTAAGGACGCTAACTTACTCAAAATTGATACACCCCGGCTTAACATGTAGCGGCAGCTTGCGGAAAGGTGAAAATCATAAATTTAATACTTGCGCCGGGTATTTAATGTTCGGCTCCGCCCGAACTTAGACTTTCTTACTTGTTTTCTTTTTATAATCAAATGTATAAGCTGTAAATAACTTAAAAAGTTCAACGAACCAAAAACTATTGTGAATTAAATAATCAAATGTGCATTTGTAAATACAACCATGTAAAAAGTACGAGTGTCAATGGATAAATAACTACTTCTCGAATAAAACTTCAGCCGCACAGGACGTGTGTAAGATTTATTATATTGGTTTTCACTGCTAAAATTTAACAAAACAAAAGGTTATGGGCCCAAAAAGCCGTAATCGATAGATCCAGAGAATTTCGCATCAAGTTTTTTGAACGAAAAATCTGGCGCTTTGCCTTTTGAAGAAATTTCTACCCTCTTTGACATTTTTTGTCTCACGTGGACACATAAAGTGGGGTTATTTCATATATGATCAAACTACAAGCCACGTCGAAAGTCGCCAACGTCATAATTAAAACTGAAGTTGATTTAATAAAGCGCAATAATATGGCTTCATCAATTTTGGCATCAAGAGAAAAACTCAAGGGTCGCGAAAATTACTCATCTTGGAAATTTTCAATGCAGAATTATTTAGCGTTGGAAGATCTGGATGGTTGCTTAACGGGCGTTGAGGCGAGTGAAAAGAAAAATGCAAAGGCAAAGGCAGCAATTGCATTGAGTGTCGATAAAGTTGTTTTTGTCCACATTCAGTCGGCTTCTTCGGCAAAGGAGATTTGGGAAAATTTGCAGTCGACTTTCGAAGACAAAGGGGCTATTCGTCGTGTCACGTTAACGCGAAAAATTGTCAACACGAAATTGGACAGTTGTGAGTCAATGGATGTTTATGTTAGTGAAATAATTTCGACAGCACAAAAGTTAAATGAAGTGGGTTTTGAAGTACCAGACGAATGGCTCGCCATCTTCCTATTGTCTGGTCTGACTGATGATTACATGCCGATGATAATGGCTATGGAGGGAAGCGATAAAAAATTATCAAGTGATAATGTGAAGACCAAATTGGTACAAGAATCTACGCGCGCATCTACGACTGGTGAAAAGGCATTTTTTACAAGAAAAGCGAATTCGTTTCGCAAAAGAAGCGGCATTGTTTGTTACACTTGTAGGCAAAAAGGACACAAATTTGTGGATTGTGCCAATAAATCAAAGAAAAATGTTAATAAAAACTTTCAAAAGACTACTAAATCTGACAAGGGACCGGTAGCGTTCAGTGCCGTCTTTTTGAGTGGGAATTTCGACAAAGGCGATTGGTATATCGACTCAGCAGCAACGCGAAATATGATCATGAGAAGTGATTGGGTTGTTGGATTAAAAAAATTTGGTTGAAATATGGAGAAAACCAATCCGTGCGGCGAATAACGAGTTTATGGAAGTAGAATGCAGTGGGTCAGTTAATTACAACTTAAATGTCAACGGAAAGTCATCTAGGGTAGAAATTAGAGATGTACTGTGTGTACCAAAGTTGACTGCGACTTTAATATCTGTGAGTGAATTAACTGCAAAAGGCAAAACTGTTTCTTTTAATTCCAGAGGTTGTGTGATTCGGGACAATACTGGAGTAATGCTCGCAACGGGATCTCTTGTTAATGGTCTATACAAACTGGATGGGTGGAGCGACATCGCTCTTACTGCGTTCGGATGCACTGATGCAATGGAACTGTGGCATCGTAGATTGGGACAAGTAAATCCATCATATTTGATTGAAATGCGAAATGGTGGTGTTCATGGTGTTTCCTTTGATGGAAATAGATTGAACATTGCATGTGTTACTTGCTGCAAAGGCAAACAGGCGCGTAAATCTTTCCCAAAAGAGGGATCTAGAGCAAAACAATTGTTGGAAATTTTACACGCGGATTTAGCTGGCAAAATGGAATGTCCATCTATAGGAGGTAGCTACTATTGTTTTGTTATTGTTGATGATTTTAGTAGGCGTACATTTACCTACATGCTGAAAAGCAAAGACCAAGCGTTCGATCGATTTCGTTCATTCAAAAGCCTCGTTGAGAATGAAACTGGCATGCACCTAAAGAAATTCAGAAGCGATAATGGCACTGAATTTATTACCAAAGAGTTTGAGAATTTTTTTGACAGGTATGGTATAAAACACCAAAGGAACATACCATATACGCCACAACAAAATGGGTTAGCTGAACGGACTATTCGTACATTAACTGAAAAAGCGAGGTGTATGCTTCCGGATGCAAATTTGTCGAAGAAATTTTGGGGGGAAGCCATGAACACGGCAGCATATATCAAGAATCACACAACCTCATCAGTTCTGGGACACAAGTCGCCGATGGAAGTTTGGTGCGGAAAGAAACCAAATATAAGCCATTTCAAAGTTTTTGGTTCGTTGGCTATGGCGATGGTGCCGAAAGAAAAACGGCAAAAATTCGATGCGAAGTCGACGGAAACGTTGTTTGTTGGCTACAGTGAGGATGAAAAGGATTATCGCTTAATGGACAAAAAGACCGGAAAAGTATTTGTTGCTAGGGATGTAACGTTTTTCGAAGTGGGTAATGTTTCAAAGTCTGATGTACTCAATGAGAATTTTAGGTCCAATCCAAAAAATTACAACGTTATTAGGGACCTGTGCGACATAAATGATACTATCGTTAGTGGTTTACCGACTGAAAGCGATAGTCAAGACTGTCGGCGTGATCAAAGCAACGCAGATTTGGATAGTTCCGTTGACTCTGAGAGCGTCATGAATGATAGTACATTTGTTCCGCAATATACAAGTGACGATAGTAAAGCGGCACAAACAACATTCGACAACAGTGATGTGCAATTCATCCGGCGATCACAGAGAGAAAAACGTGCAACTGAGCGATTTGAGTCAACGCATTTGGCTGACAAAACTCTTAATGACGAACCAAATGATGTGAAAGATGCACTTTCTGGAGCAGACAAGGAAAAGTGGAAAGCTGCTATGGATGACGAGTATACCTCACTACTCGAAAACCAAACTTGGGAGTTGGTTGATCTACCCGGTAGCTGCAAAGCAATTCGAAATAAGTGGGTATTTAAGCTAAAATCTGATTGCGATGGTAATATTTTGCGATACAAAGCGCGTTTAGTGGCCAAGGGATGCAGTCAAAGGCCAGGTGTCGACTACGAAGAGACGTTTTCCCCGGTGGTTCGCTACTCATCGATTCGGTTATTAATGGCAATGGCAGTAAAAAAAAACTTTTGCATCGAACAAATGGACGTCGTAACAGCTTTTTTGCATGGAGAAGTAAAAGAAATTATTTATATGCAACAACCAGAAGGCTATGACGATAAAAGCAATCGTGTTTGCAAGTTAAATAAATCGATTTACGGGTTGAAACAGGCGAGCCGACAATGGAATATAAAGCTAAACAGTGTGTTAGTGAGTGCTGGGTACATACGATGCAAAACTGATGCGTGCATTTACGTTTGCCATAAAGAGGAATCAACAGTAATAGTTGCAGTATATGTAGATGATCTGCTTATTTTCCATAATAACTCGGCATTGAAAAATACACTTAAGTCAATACTTGAGAATAACTTCCATATGAAAGACCTTGGTGTAGCATCGAATGCACTTGGCATACGAATTCAATATGACCAGCAAAAGGGTATTTTAAGCCTAGATCAGCAAAAATACTCTGAATATATTTTACGACGATTTAACAAGCTGAATTGTGAACCCGTGAAGTTACCGAGCGACCCATGTCAAAAATTGACTAAGGATATGTCACCAAAAACACAGGACGACATCAGTCGAATGGCTTCAACACCGTATCAGGAAGCAGTGGGAAGTCTTCTATATTTGGCGCAATGTACGCGGCCTGATATTGCATTCAGCGTGTCCAATGTGAGTCAATTTAATCAAAATCCAGGGCCCGCGCATTGGAAAGCGATTAAACGTATTCTTCGATATATAAAAGGTACACTAAACTGTAAAATTACATTTAGTAGGAGCGGAGGGCAAAAGGAGATGTGTGCATATGCGGACGCAGATTGGGCATCGAGTTCTTGCGACCGAAGGTCGTGCTCCGGCTACGTTTTTTTATGGTATGGAGGAGCCATATCTTGGTTAAGTAAAAAACAGCTCACTGTGGCACTAAGTACGGCCGAATCAGAATACATGTCTTTAACAGTGGCATGTCAAGAATCTATTTGGCTTACACAATTGTTAAAAGAAATTGATGGCGAAACCAAATCTTCATTTCTAATTTATTGCGACAACAAAGGTGCAATCGACTTAGCACAGAATGGGGCCTACAGCGCAAGAACCAAACACATAGACATCCGACACCATTATATCAGGGATCTAATACAAAACGACGTAGTAAAAATTTGTAAAATCAGTACCGATAAAATGATAGCAGATAACCTCACAAAGGCTGTGCCTGTTGATAAGCATAATTTTTGTTCCATTGAAATGGGGTTAAATATTTGAATCAGTCTAAAAATATGTAAGTAAACTAAAAGTTGAATTTGAATATGTGTATGTATGTAAATCAAAAACCTACAAAACAATTGCCATTTGATTAAGTGGGAATATTGTGAATTAAATAATCAAATGTACATTTGTAAATACAACCATGTAAAAAGTACGAATGTCACTGGATAAATAACTATGTAATTTTTTTCCTTTTTCTCGAATAAAACTTCAGCCGCACAGGACGTGTGTAAGATTTATTATATTGGTTTTCACTGCTAAAATTTAACAAAACAAAAATTACAATCATTTGTGGTGTAGCGAACTGATTCAACTAATCGCCCTAAAAGTGCTTTCAAAATCGTCTCATGTAAACACCGTAATGCGAATCGGCAAAAAATCTTTGCCATATCTACCCCGCGGTACAATAACTGAATTGAGGGGAAACCTAGCGAAAGCCCATTGCCTGGCGAGCGTGAAATATTATTTTGATAGCCACCTACCACACCCCTCCGATATATTTCGGTTTTACATGAGACTACTAGCAGTAAAAAATAGCTGTAAACCAAATGGCGTATGTGTAAAGAGCGAAATACACAACACAAGCGGCTTGACAAACCAAGCGAAATTTCCCTTTGCTTCAAGCCATTTGTGCTGTCTATGGGGTGTTTGAAGGTTTGACAAACCGCTTGAGGGAAATTTGAGCAAAAATCAAATTTTTTTGATTTTCTGGCCGCCATGTTGACGGTTGATCAAACCGCTTGCGATGTGGATGGTAAAATCGCCTCAATTGCAACTGAAATTTCACCAAGTGAAGACGTAAGGGAGAATAATGGTAGAAAACTAAAATGTTTTACATTGTTAACCGAAAGAAAACTAGAATTCTGTGCTTGAACGACTCATGTTTGCATGGTCTATGGCAAAATGGGAAAAGTATGTTTGACAAGCCGCTTGTGTGGTGTATTTCGCTCTTTAGTGAAACAGTTGTCGAAGTTCATCTACAACAGCTTTTAATACACGCTACAACAAGGATAGTTAGCTGATTTGGTTGATGACCAACTAGTCACAACTGCCGCGGACCGACAAGATAGAGATTTGAATCCTTGTCTCGGAAAGAAGTCTGATGATAGTGAAGTGATATTCACCATTTGTTTAGGCTGTTTATTGTAATTTTTAAATTTAATAAAAAAAAATATTTTTGTTTAATTTCTTTGTTTTTATAGCTCAAGCATTTCTTCCTAAATGTTTTTTTGCGATGCAATTAGATTATCAAATTGGTTATTTATTTATAAATTGAATAAATTATTTTTACTTACATTTATTTTACTTTAAAAATCTTAAGAACCCTGCAGTGAAAAGCCAAACCAGTTAGAAAAAATACTAGTTCATTAACTAGTATGTGCCTACCAGTTCGACAATTTCGAGGAACTTAGGCGATCAGCGACATCTGCCTTTGAATTGCCAAAGCCAAAAATAAAACGCAATTAATTGCTTTTCTTACAAATGTCGGCTGTGGCGTCACGTGCAGACTACTGGTTCTGGTTCTGAGCAGGTTCGAGGCCGCTTGGAGGTGGTTAAGATTTTTAAAGTTAAATAAATGTAAGTAAAAAAGATTTATTCAATTTATAAATAAATAACAAATTTGAAAATCTAATTGCATTACAAAAAAACATTTAGGAAGAAATGCTTGTGCTATAAAAACAAAGAAATAAAACAAAAATATTTTTTTATTAAATTTAAAAATTACAATAAACAGCCTAAACAAAAAAATAAATTTATTAAAAATAAAAATAAAATAAAAAAAAGAAAATAAAAAAATTTTCCCTGCGCCAGGATTTTGCTCTGTCAGCCATTGTGACTGCTGGAGCGTCGCGAGCAAAAAGGCACACTAATGCTTTTCACGGGGCATGAATTGGCAGACTACCTCATCAACTGGTATGATGCTACTAGTATTTATACTAGTAGATGCTGATGCATAGCCTGACAATTGACATCTCGTAGGACATCGCAATGTTAAAAATACCAGTCGCTAACATTGAAAAAGGATAGAACATGAACTAGTTGAGCTGAAACGCAAACTAGTAGCTTTCCCTGCAGGGCATGTATGGCTGTAGCTGAGTGTGCAACGACGCTTGATAGAATTGGTTGCTACCAAGAGCGTCCGGGTTCAATTACCATCAGACGGAACATAAAATAAAATTTTTTTTTTTTTCTTAATTATAATTTCGTATAACGAAAAAGCATCTGTGCACTTCACAATGACATATTTTGTAACGTATATACTCAAATTTAAAACGAGTTGGTTTGGTGCTCTTTCATATGCGTATTTTTTTAAATTTAGCACGTTTTTTTTTATTCTAAAATTTTTTCCCCTCAGTGTAGACACATGATAACCCAGGATAATTTTTATGTTCTTAAAAGACATTACTCTACTCTAAGCTTCGTGCAGTGGGCCATGAGAAACCCGTCATCTTTTAGGTATAGTCCATCCTTTCGCAATATCTGGTATTAGTCTTAATCTGAAACGCAACAATCATTGAAAATTTGCGCCATTTATGGTGAAAAGAAGTTAATATCACACTTCCAAACTAAAGCTTTCTTAACCCTAGAAGCCTAATCTATTTGGGAGTAACGTAAGGCCTTAACATACGCCTTAGAGGCTTATGTACTTAAAAGATAACCTGTGAGATAAAATATACTTAGTCCTGCCTTACTTTTTAAAGAATATTGAAGTTGTGAGTTTGACTAATAATAAACATAGTTTTATTAATAAAAACTACAACCACATTTATTTAAAAAAAAAAAAAAAACAAAATAAAAAGTCAACTTTGTGCTAAAATTAAAAAAAATACCCATTCCGTATACGCCTCGCCGACGTAGATTATACTTTTGGGGCTAACCCTTTCAGTGCAAAAATTCAACCACTGGTTCTAATATAGCAAAGGTATTTATGGCATACCTAGTGTAGATATCAACCTCGTCGGGTATCAAATTAACTCTAGAGGTAGATGTCGCCCCGATAGAAGAAGTTAAATATTGCGCCTAAAAATATGCACTACATACGCTACAGCGCAAATGGACGACACGCCATTTCTTTAAATTAAATTAATTGCTGCTATATGTATGTATGTGCATATGTACGTATATACTAAACTTAAGCAAACCTTTTGCTTGCATTGTCTTCTGTTCTCTTTTTACTGCAAGTTGATATATTTTAATATCTATTGCAAAATTGTATACAGACAAGACTAAAAAGTAGAAATTAATTTAAAAAAACCTTTTTAATATACAACGCTTTTATAAATGGACTAAAAAGTAGAAAATAATATTTCTCAGTCTTACAAAATTTGTTTTGATAACTTTTGATTTTGAAATTTTAGCAAAAGTCATTATAAACCATTTATGAGATTGAAAATGAAAAGCGTGGGGCGCGCCAAAAAACACGACCTCCGAGATACTGTGAAAAAAGTTTTGAGTAGCTTTCTCCTTGCCGCTGCATTGAGCGCATTGTTGGTCGAGATCTGCACGTCGTACGCGAACACATAAATAATGCGTTTATTGGAAATTTGGCCTCTACAACTTCGCCATTTAAATGTGGCCCTTATTTCAAATAGAAATTGCTCAAAATTTGAAAAAACCGCGCCAATTACCTAATTTTGGAAATTTTTTGCATATTATTAGCAATAGATAATTTTTAAAAAAATTATAGGCACATGAAAATTGTAGGGGATCGAATTCTCTGCAAATTGTTCTCCACCTTTTTTCGCGAGAAATGCAAAATTCGCGCGCAAATCGTAAAAAACACAAAATCCAAGATGGTGGACATTTCCCATATCGCAATTGGGGGGGAAATTTTAATTTCGTGTTCAACTTAACAGGAGACACCAAACTGCGTCAACAAACTTCTGCCTGGAATTTTTTTGTTGACAAAATCGAATGCAAAATTCGCGCGCAAATCGTAAAAAACACAAAATCTAAGATGGCGGACATTTCCCATATCGCAATTGGGGGAAAAACCTTCATTTTGCGTTGACCTAAACAGGAGACACCTAACTGCGTAAAAAATTTCTTCCTGGTATTTTTTCGTTGAAAAAATCTAATGCAAAATTGGCGCAAATCATAAAAAACACAAAATCCACCATGGCGGACATTTCCCATATTGCAATTGGGGGAAAACTTTTCATTTTGTGTTCACCTAAACAGGAGACACCTAACTACGTCAAAAAACTTCTGCCTGGAATTTTTTCGTTGAAAAAATCTAAAATGATCGGGCTACGGATAATACAATTTTTTGGCGGCTGCTGAGTTGTAGTGGTAAGCACTGCGCGCTTCCACTCCGCGGAGTCTGGGTTCGAGCCCTGGTCAAAGCAACATCGCAAAAATAGTATGTAGAAAAAAGGTTTTTTCTTAACAGCGGTCGCCCCTCGGCAGGCAATGGCAAACCTCCGAGTGTATTTCTGCCATTGAAAACAGCTTCTCATAAAAATACAATCGCCGTTCGGAGTCAGCATAAAACTGTAGGTCCCTCCCCTTTGTGGGACAATCGGAGAAAAAGCTCGGCCAAACACTCTATCTATTATCTGTTACCTATTAAATATTATACAATTTTTTAAAGTTTGTGAGTATTATCAACGGCCTTGCCACTTTGATAATATTAAAACAATAAATCCGAGTATTTTCTTTCCAATAGTTTTACAAATCTAATGATATTTCCAATCAAAAATCATTACTTTTATGAAAAATATATAAAACGTAAACGGCAAAAGAAGACTTCACCGTAATTGTTCTTTTTATTTTATAATAAAAACCACGAGCGCATTAAGTTGTAATTTTTTTAATTTTCTTATTTTGAATGCAATCTTGTGATTTACAAATCTAATTCTAAAGAATGTTCTTCTCAGATACAACTTTATTCTAATATTTTGGTCCAAATTTATTTTTAAATTTCTCATCAGATTTTGCGTTTTCTTAGATCTAGCTCCGTCAACCCCATATTCGAAATAATGGAGCCCGCAAAATTTTCAATTCCATCATATTCCCCATCTGTGGGTCCACCAACCCTGTTAAAATTGTCTGCTTAAAAAAATATTACTTTTAGTGCTCAGGTAGCATGAATTTGATGAAATGTCATAATATTATTAAAAGTCAAATGGTTAACAACAACAACGAATGTCATTAAATGCACCTACCTTATCTTTTGTATCATACCTTTCTACCACTCCCACTTCCAAATATTGTGACTTTTGAAGTACTTTGAATTTTGGAATGGATTATTGGGCACGTTCAGAAGGCGCAGCAGCTCAGTAACTGTTGCGATTGCACCTTCTGAACGCGTTGTTGTGTTCTTCTCAAATGAACACTTGCGTGTTAGATGATCGTAATATTGTTCTGATCATTTGAGACAACATGTTGGTGTGCACCCTTGAGAGTTTAATTTAACAGCTAACTGCCCCTTCTGAACCTAAGCACGCTTAAGAGTATGTAGATTTTTTTTCAAATATGAAAATATAACTGTCAAACGAAAGAGTTTTGAGAAAGCTAAAGTTTAAAGATATTTTTGATAAGGTTTTTCCACTTATTCGAAGCGTCATATCTTTCTAAATATGTACTTACCATACGAAAGCATTTTTTTGTGAAGATAATCAAATCTGCACCGCTCTTTCAAATTTCAAAAACTACATATTAAGTTAAAGCGCTCGACCTGTACCTGTTAAATAAGTTTTAGATTTGAAGTGAGAACTTAGTTAACCAGTACGGGGGAATTTGAAATTTGATGAAACTTTTGACGAAATTTAGCACACTGATTGCATTTACAAAGGCGGTCAAAACTTAGTAAAATTTATGGCTAACACAGCGTAATTTGCCAAAGAACGTAAAAACGCTATAAATTTGTTAAAGCCACCGGCGGTAGTAAATAATAAGTATAGTTTCAGGCGCTAGTAAGAGAAATCCCGGAAATTAACTTCAACAGTGTTTAAGATTGCCAAACTGTTAACTTTTAGACACTTCTGTTAAGAATAGAATTACATTATTTAGTTTCCTCACACAGGGAGTTAGTGAAACACAGAGATACAATCAAAGCCACGCATAATTCACATGCATGCATCTCAAAAGTGTACATACATACATAGGTAATTCTACTATCCCGCAGGCGAAAAAAATTCAGTTAGTACGATCAGCGCTGCCAACTATACTTAGCTATGAAGTGCCATATTGAGGATAAACAAGTAAAGCAGAAATCACACGATGTGGCAAAATGTACAAATGTGAACAGCAATTTTTCTGTACATATTTGTACAAATGCCAATTTTTGTCCAGATAACTTTTTAAGCGGTCATATGATTGTCGCATTTCAGCCAGAAAATATCTGTGTTTATATGCTAAAACCAACAATGTGGCAGAAATTTTTACAACCTTATCACACTATCGGGCTCAGTTGGCTTGAAGCAATGAAACAGCTGATCAGCTGTACTGGATATTTATTTATTGGATAGTGTTTAGCATCAAAAATGTTGTCTATACAAAGAAAAAAGAAAATAACTGCCATAATATGCGTTGTGTATTCTCTTCGGAATACACAGCAGCAGATAAATTAAATAATTCTTCGTCCTTTTCCATGTCTGGTATCTGTAAAAATGAAAACTTTTAACATCATTTGAGAACAAAATATGGAAAAAATTCAATTAGTTACCGAAAATTGCGAATTTTGCTCTCGAAAAGACATTTGTGTATTTACTTCTCCAACGAAATGACATTTGTGTTTTTGCTTTACCCGTAAACACAGAGATGTTATAAGAGTGGCCCGCAGTGTTCCCACATATAATTTTATTAAACAGTAGATTCACAAAAATGTGGTAGATTTTAGAGGTCGATTTTTATCATACGAGTACAAATTGAAACTTAAAAATTGTATTTTATTTACTTTATTTTTTTAAATGTTTGTCTTTCAAAATAATAGTCGACACTTAAACCACAGT
>NW_023463670.1:0-13122 GCF_013731165.1 Rhagoletis pomonella | reverse complement strand
GGCATCGCTACCACTCCAAAAAATTACTTAATAAAAAATATTCTCAAACTTAGGAAGAATTGGTGTTTAAAAACAAATAGGTCGTTTTGAATTAGCAGCACCAGAATGCAGTATTGGAAAGAGAGTTTTCAATTTTTCTTCAAAAGCATAATTTTTTTCACTGTCTTTCTGGACCTATTTTTCTTCAACAATCACCAATTCTTCCAAAGTTTCTGAAGGTGTGCTAAGGGTTTTTCTCAATTTTCAGCTCAAAAAGTTATTGGGATCATTAGTTATCAACTAACTAATTTTCGCTAGTTAACCATTAATTATTTATTAACGTGAAAATTTCGTTTAACAAAATATTACATTAGTCTATTTTATGGTCTTCAGTAATGGTATGTGCCAAATTTCAGACATTTACCTCCATATTTGTGGTAAGTAGACGATATTTTTGACGAAGATGTATTTCAGGTGCGCGACTTGGTAAAAATTGAGCAACCCCTAAAAGACCACCGATTTCTCTAAAATTTTCAGCATTATTTTTTCTTGATGCTTTCAAAGATTTTGATGCATCGCACACAAATTTCGAAAAATCTTTTTTTTATCAGTCTAATGTACATTCATACATATGCATGTGTACATAGAATAAAGAAATTTGAGCAAAAATGAGCCAAATGTTCATCAAAATTTCAAACTTTTTATTCAGAATTAAAAAGTTCTAGGCATGTAGTATATGTACGGTGACAATCCGTCCTGTATTATACGGGACAGTCCTCTTTTTTGACCCATTGTCCTGGTAATTTATTTATTTTATACGAGACGCCAAATGTCCTGTATTTCTTTTAATGTCTTGTATTTGTCCCGTATTCGGTGTTTCAGCTCATTTAAACGGCATGCCTATGAACGGGTTTTAAGTGAAGTTACATGATTAATTTTCTCCATAAACAGTTATTATTTTCTAATCTGAATGCCTGTGATTTGAATCGAGGAATACATACAGTGACCAAAATAGAAATTAGGACTCGACATTTTATTAAGTTTTGGCTATTTTTCCTTAGTATATTTAATGTTTATTATTTATTTTATAAAAGTAAAGCTTTTTTTCCAAACAAAAACCATATAATACCAAATTTCCAACTTTGTGCAAAAAAACTATAAAAATTAATTCTGCAAAGTTTGAAACTTCCTTAGAAAAAAAATTTGGTTAGCAGTTTTGTAACTCAATAAAATTGAGTATAATAAAGTGTGCGTGGAAAGTGCTGCTCATTTGTTTCTGTTTCAAAAAACGGTCGAACATGCTTACTTTGTATGCAAAAAATGCGTCACCTAAAGTTTTGCCAAAAATTAATGGTAAGCCTTAGCGACTTAAAATAGCACTTTATTATACTAAAATTTAACGAATTTTTTTGAGCAAATTTTACGGGGTAAAAATCTCGAGAAAATTACCCTACAACTTCGTGATGTTACTAAAAGGATACTGTTTCAGGGCTAATACATCTAGAATCATTGAAGAAGGCTTTAAGATCTGTAAGCTGTTGTGGAAAAAATTTTAAAAATTATTGTTTGTCCCGTATTCGGTTCTCATAAATATGGTCGCCGTAAGTATATGTAGCATATTAAATTTTAGTACAATAAAATGCAAGTTTGAATTAGCTAGGACTTACGTTTGATTTTTGGCAATTTCTTGTTCGAAAATTTTTTTGTATGGAGAAAGTTAGCAACACTTTCAACAAAAAGAATTGCCAAAATTCAAATATATTTTTTGAACACGTTGCGAGTGTCAACAGTTACTTGCGAGCTCTGAAGAAATCATAAGCAAACACAAAATGCCAACTGACTGCCGTTGCTGACCGCTTTGCAGAAATTTCTCATTTTTTCGATTGCAACTGCCGACAACTTGCAAAAGCAAAGCTGTTGCTGTTTCTTCGACTTACACCGCTGTCCAAAATCAAAATTCAAACCAACGACTACAAAAAGCACTGCGCATTTTGTCGGCTATCAGTTACCTTGTTTATACCGACACATAAAGCGCTTTAACCCACTTTGCCGTGATTCAAAACGTATGCAAAACGTATGAAATTTTGTACACAAATAGATTTCGGTAACCACCATGTTTTAGACTAAAAAAATTTTACTTTTTTCGGGTAGGTGGACCAGGGACCGGTCTATTCTAAAAAATCTTATTATCGTCCGATTTGCTTAAAATTTAGTACGTAAGTAGCTTTTTAGCATATATGACCCATTTTTTTCGGGAAGTGGTCCAGGGACCGATCTATTCGAAAAAATCGAATTTACGGTCCGATTTGCTTAAAATTCGGTGCGCAGATAGCTTTTTAGCATGTATTAGCACATGTGATCAATTTTTTCCGAGAAGTGGACCAGGGACCGATCTATTCCAAAAAATCGCATTTATGGTCCGATTTGCTTAAAATTCGATACCTAAGTAGTTTTTTAGCATATATTAGGATGTATGGTCCATTTTTTCCGAGAAGTGGACCAGGGACTGATCTATTCGTAAAAATCGTATTTACGGTCCGATTTGCTTAAAATTCGGTACGTAGGTAGCTTTTTAGCATATATTAGCATATATGATCCATTTTATCCGAGAAGTGGACCAGGGACCGATCTGCTCGAAGAAATCGTATTTATGGTCCGATTTTCATAAAATTCGGTACATAGGTAGCTTTTTGCCTGGATAAACTTATAGATTCCTGTTTTCCAATTTTCATGCAATTTCGAATATAAATAGCTTTAAGTAACGACCATATCAAGGGGCGAATTCGTCACTAGGCAAGATTTTTTTGCGCCAATCAGAAACAACGGATACTGTCAAAATATAATTATAATATATAATATATCTCAACTAATTTATATTTAGAAAGCCATTGTGTCTTCGCAAGGCTCGAGAGCGGCTGAACCGATTTTTTTGAAACTGCCACCTGCCGCACGTGTCCCAAGGATGGTTTTAGGCTGCAAAAAAAACTATATGTAAAGGGGGCGTGGCACTTCCCATACAAACCGAATTTCTCATGCTACATATCTCTGAAAGTGTGCATGGTAGAGTTTTGGAAATTGGTATGGAGATATACGAAATCAATCGCATACCCTTGGAGAAAAATTTTAGCTATAGTAAAAAGGGATGTCACATCTCCCATACAAACCGAATTTTCCATACTGCTTATCTCTGGAAATTTTTTGGTAGAGTTCTAGAGTTTTGTATGGAGATGTACGAAATAAATCGCATACTCTTGGAGAAAAATTGGAACTATTGGAAAAGGGGGCGTGGCATCTTCCATACAAACCGAATTTTTCATAATGCCTATCTTTGGAAGTGTTCATGGTAGAGTTCTGGAACTTGGTATGGAGATATACGAAATCAATCGCATACTCATGAAGAAAGAGGGCAGCTGTTGGAAAGGGGGGCGTGGCTCCTCCCATATAAATCGAATTTTTATACTGCATATCTCTGAAAGTATTCATGGTACAGTACTGGAACTTCGTATGGAGATATGTATATAGTCGAAATCAAGCCCATACTCATGGAGAAAATTTGGGCTATTTGAAAACTGGTGTGAGGCCTACAAACCTACCGACCTTTAGCTATCTTTGAATGAATTTTTTTATTCTTCTGTAGGTGTGTTTGTGAGTGAAATCCTCCTAAATGGTTGTACGGATTTTAACGAAACTTTTTGTGTATTTGAGTGGGTCTCTGGATGGTTTAGTTTAACAATTTTATCCGACAGTTGGCGCTGTAGTTGAGTTATTACTAAAAATCTTATTTATGATCCGATTTGGCTAATGTTTTAAATATGTATGCAATACTATTGCAAAAACGAGCTGCCAAGTGGTGCTGAAGTCGAGCTATTACTAAAACTAATATAAAAAAAACTTTTTAATATACAACGCTTTTATAAATGGACTAAAAAGTAGAAAATAATACTTCTCAGTCCCATAGAATTTGTTTTGATAACTTTTGATTTTGAAATTTAAGCAAAAGTCATTATAAACAATCTATGAAATTGAAAATGAAAAACGTGGAGCGCATGCAATACAAAGCATTCGATTTAATTGACAATAGTCAAACTACATAACGTAGACCTAAAATTTCTACAGCGAAAGTAGAACTTTGAAATCGATTTTAAGCGGTCGTTATTCATATACCCACATACATACATTCATATATTACTTTTCATATCAATTCAAGTGTATTACATGCGCCCCACGCTTTTCATTTTCAATTTCATAGATTGTTTATAATGACTTTTGCTAAAATTTCAAAATCAAAAGTTATCAAAACAAATTCTATGGGACTGAGAAGTATTATTTTCTACTTTTTAGTCCATTTATAAAAGCGTTGTATATTAAAAAGTTTTTTTTTTTATATTATTTATTTTCTACTTTTTAGTCCTGTCTGAATAAAATTTTGCAATAGATATTAAAATAATTCAACGATATTAATAGAAAGGTGCACACACATGCATTTACATATGTATGTACATACAAACGAGCACCAATTAATTTTATTTAAAGAAATGGCGTGTCGTCTATTTCCGCTGTAGCAAACGTAGTACATAGGGCGACATCTAGATGTCATCTACCTCGCCCTATTCACTACAGCTGTCGCTCTATGCACTATGCTTTTTTATAGGAACTTTTCCAAGCTTTGCTTTGGTGTCGGACACACAACATTGAAATTTTCTGGATCCAAGTTAATGCAAGTTGATAAAAGCGTTGTAAAATGGAGCCCCGGTTTCGGTAGGACTCAAAGTAGAGCCCGCGCTATAACGCCGGCGACTCAACGAGCGGTCAAGGCGGTTAAAAACCGCTGGGTGCAGACACACCCCAGGCAGCCCCTGGAAAGGTCACCCAAAAACAATCCCGCCGGTCAGAACAGTGTCCCCGTATCGGGATATGGATCGAGCGATGTAGTACCTACACCAACACACTCGCGAGCCAAAACAACCGCCGATATGCGTGTATAAACCCTCCTCAAAGTCTAGCCAAAAAGCCAGCAACTCACACAACAGGTTCCCCAGAGCAATTCGCTCGAGAAAGCGGTACCCGGTACACGTAATACGCGGCACACAGCACAACAATCCGCCAAAACAGGCAACCCGGCCCAAAATTACCACCGTAGAAGGCAGAAACCCCGAGCGGCAGTGCAGGAGCCCAAGAATTACCCTTAAAACGGCCACAGGAGCTTAAAAAGACCAACTGCTCCCCAACTGGTCCGTAGGTAAGTAGTTTCGGACTAGTGCCAAACATGTTCCCAACTGCTTCCCGGACTGGTCCCCGACTGGTTACCAACTGGTCCCACGAACAAGCTGGCAACTGGTCCCAAAGTGGTTACCAACTGGTCCACCTATACCTCAAGTGGTCCACAAGTCACTTCACTTACAAAGCATTCGATTTAGTTGACAATAGTCACTGCATTTACATATATATGTACATACAAACGAGCACCAATTAATTTTATTTAAAGAAATGGCGTGTCGTCTATTTCCGGTGTAGCAAACGTAGTACATAGGGCGACATCTAGATGTCATCTACCTCGCCCTATTCACTATGCTTTTTTATAGGAGCTTTTCAAAGCTTTGCTTTATGGTGTCGGACACACAACATTGAAAGTTTCTGGAACACAACATTGCAAGTTGATAAAAGCGTTGTAAAATAGCCAAGTGAGAAAAGGGGCCGTGAAGGTCAGATTAAATCGACCTGTTGCACTATTGAGTATATCGAACGCTCCTGCGTTGCAATTGGCCCAATGGATGTGATTTTCCAATATTATTATGCGTTCAAACTTTTAAGGTATTTCGTCTGAAATAAGTATATGTATATTGCATTTCTGTAGAACAATGATTCGAACCCATTTTGAAATTGCCACCTACTATACTGTAAAGTTTCTAGGACATTCACTATAGAACCGGGTCATTGTTGCCGCCAGGGAGTGAAGAGGAAAAAATTTATTTCGCTTTGCGAATAACCGAGCTATGAAATGCCGCACAACTGGAGAATTTCAAGAATGGATATAACACTTTCCTTAGGTTATTTAAAGCGGCAAATGACCACCAAACCTTAATCTTAGCAGACAAATGTGCCAATGAAAATCGTAAACGTGAATTGTTGGTGAAAATGTTGGACCAAAAAGTTTCAATAAAATATATAAAAATTTTGGGCGGGACGAAGTTTGCCGGGTCTGGTAGTTGTTATAATAAATTCGAATTACTGTTTGCTTCCATTTCGGTCAACTGCGCAAGTTAGTTATTAAAGAAATGTCGTATAAAAACAGCAGATTTGGTTCGCTTTTGAATACGGCTTCATCGAGTGCGCAATAAAGACCGAGGTATAAATACTTGAAAGAAATATGTCTTGAGTCAAATCAGCTTTTTGTTAATGCGGTTCTTGCATAGGTATAAACAAAGTAAGTTTCTGCTTCTACTTCGACTGCGACTTTTTTCTTGTCTCAGAAGTTGCCCAGTGAAACTATATGGTTACACCAACAGTAAACGTTGCACTATTTGAAAAAAAAAATATTAAAAAATAACTAAATGGACTGGTTGTTTTGAAATTTCATTTTTTCGTCACATAATAACCGCGTGTATGTAAATAAGTGGTCGATTCTTCACAAAGTGTGTTGAAATCAGTGTGAAAGTTTGTTTAAAAGTGCTAAGAAAATCAGAAAGAAAAACAATTCCGGGCAAATCCGGGTTAAAGTCGGCTCTAAATAAGTTAGATCATAATTTAATGTAAAGTATACTTTATCTTAGCATAGTCGAGTTAGAGCCGGCTTTTTCGCTTAGAGTCGGATTTAAAGTTAGAGCAACGAAAAGCTGTAACTAAACCATTTAGCAAACTGTCAAAATACTGATAAATATACATTTCATCGCTCAAAAGTTGTGTTTTTCGGAAAAAACTTGAAAGGGATTTCAGCATCATTGATGATGCTACAAAAATTAGGCGTCCAAAAATTTATAGAAACAGAGTAAATCCGTTTGAATTAGACGACAGTGATTTTTGTTCTCGGTATCGGTTCGACAAAGTCACTGTGGAAAAGAGGCCTCCCGGCACCAGTTTGCACTCAAGAACTTTGTACTCTTAGATTCCTAAGAAGAAATGTTCATCAATGTGACGTTGGTATGTTTAATAGAGTGTAACTAAAATTTAGAAATAAAATTTCATGCATATTACTATATTATAGCTGATCTGCATGGTTTATCCCAGAATACTGTTGGAAGGATAATAAAAGAAATAAGTAAAAGGATTTCAATGTTGCTGCCGCACTTTGTTCGATTCCCAAGTAGAAATGAACTGAGCGAGGTAAAAACAAATTTTACCAATTAGCTCGGTTTCCTATCCTAATCGGAGCCATCGACTGCACCCACGTGCAAATTAAATGTCCTTAAAAAAATTGTCCCAACTTTGGCAGGCCATTTTCTGAATAGGAAGGGGTACTATTCTCTAAATGTTTAGGTAACTAACCAAAAAGACGCCATTATGTTATAAGTAAATGCGACAAAAACGTACACACATTTCGTAGATTGTTTGTGATGCAGATTGCAAGATTCTTGACATCGTTGCAAGGCCACGTGTCTCCAGACATGACGCTCGAATTTGGGACAACTGCCATCAGAAAACTCGTTTGTTGGAAAGCAAATCTGAACATAACGGTGTACTAGTCGGAGATGCAGGATACCCTAATTCATCAGTACTTTTGACTCCAGTTAGAAATTCGTCCACAGAAAACGAAGAAAGGTAGAATTTACAAAGGCTTCCTGAAATACTGAGTTTTCAATTGATTCTTTTTATATATAATAGGAGCCACATTGCTACAGGTTCCAAAATAGAATGCCTGAATGGGCAGATCAAATGTAAGTTTCGTTCAATTTTCGAGAGGTTGAGTCAACCCTCAGCAAAAAATTTAGTTATCGCTGTTGCTGTGCTTCATAAGATTACCAAAGAACGAAACTTTTTATGTGAGTCCTATACTTTGAATTAAAACCTGCAAAATTAACTACATTAAAAATATTTTCTTAGTTTTGGATGCGGATACCACTACTACCCGAGTATCAATTGAAGAAAGCGGAGACACCCTAGAAACCACTTCAAAGAGAAACCACATCAGGGAGAGCATAAAGAACTGCATTTATTAATAAATATTTCTGACTACTATTATACTAATTTAAATTGAAACCCAAAAATTCTTGATGCGTACAGATTTATTTCAAAATGAACATGCTCAGTTTGTACTTCATATCAAACTTGCGAGTAGTGTATACATAAAAATATCAATTCAGTCTTTCCTTATTTCATAAAACCTACAACTATCTAAAAAAACAGCCTTTTAAAACTTCAGGTACCGCGTCACAAAAATTGGTTCAGATAACTTAACTAATTCATTACACTTATTATCAATAGCTTATTTTGGCCTCCTCGTTTCTTATTTCGAGGCGAATTAGTTGGTATTTCAGGTCCATCAACTCCTCCTCTCTTTGTGTATTCGAGCCTGATGTGAAATTTCTACCTTGAGCTGCTGCACCCTCAGTACATTAAACTCGTCATCATGACCAGATTCTTTTGCAATCTGATCCTGTCTCTGCTTGATGACGACAGTTTTGGAGGCATTTTTCCTTGGAAGGGGTCGCAATTCCTTAAGGAGTCCTTTGGGAGTAGATCCGAGGTGGAGAGCGCTAATGCGAGGCAATTTACTTTCTTCTTGTACTTCAAATTCTAGAATGTCTGTGTTGCAAGAGCTAGTCGGCACCGTTGGAGTGTTGCTGCCGACTAGTATCGTGTCCTCTTCAAAATAACACGCTATCATCGACTGGAATTGCATGTCGCCTTCGTCCAACGTTGGTATATCGACAACATTTCTTGCCGCAACAGTCGCCCTCCTTACTTGCGGGACTGCTATCCTCGCGTTTACTTTCATGCGCATCCACTGCTGCTTTAGCTTCGGCACATCGCGATCAAAGCCTGTGGCTACCACATCCATTGTTATGGCTTCCCAGGCATCTTTCTTCCGTTTAATCACCCGGAGGTCATTTTATCTGTTTTCGATCACATCGATGTGCCCGTTGACCAAATCCCGCAAACAGTCTTTCTCGGATGCAGCCCAGTTTTGTTCGCGTTTCCTTGCCTGTAGGAAAAACAACCGCTAGAAAAACAGTACAAAATTACTTACTCTTGCTTCCTCCTCCATCTCAATTGAAAATAAATAATAAACACAGATCAGCTGATTTATGTGTGTATCCTGAAGACGGGTGCTGTATTAATCAATAAACAGTAACATAACATTTCATGTACAACATTTCACATCAATTATCATCTTTTACTTAGTATAAAAACATAAAATGTCTTTTAAAACCTATTTTTAATGATTTCTAACAACAAAATCGCCTTTTGTTTTAAAATTCTCAACTTAAAAAAAAATCCCTCGATAAAATATATTCATTCGTTCCTTTTCGATATTTTTCCCCCCAACTATTTTCACAGCGTTGCCACTTCTGCACAATGTCATTATTAGTTAGCACCATTTACTAAACTGACTATGACAAGACTAAAAATAAAGTCGGCTTTTTCTTTTTAGTAATTTACTAACTAAAGTTGGCTTTTATCATGGACTATGACTACGGGCCAATAAGTTAAAGCAGTGCGAAGTAAAAATTTTATGGCTTTTACTATTTCGACTTAAGTTTTTAAAACACTGGTTTAAATATGCTTCTAAACTAGTTTTGTTGTCTTGCTTTAGTGCGAATACTAGAAAAAAAAAATATAAATGTCTTTATTTTATATCAGTTTAAAAATCTAATTACAAACCGAATAAACAAAAAAATAAGGAACCAAAATTCATTCACTTTGCAGTCGCTGTCATTTTTACAAAAAGTAAAAAATAACAGATCATCTTTACACTTATAGATCTTATTCATATACACATTTGTGTATTAATATTAGTATGTCATAACATATATACATACATATACATACATATAGATATATTGTTATATATATTAAAACATAGAATAATAGTAGGGTTAAAATTGTAATATATGGTTTGATTACTTGTAGGGTTGCAATTTTATAATTCTTTTATGCGATTGCAGTGTCTGAATTTCGTTTTAATTTGATCGTAAATTAAATTATAACTCGGAATCCCGAGGGCTTGATCCCGGGATTTCGAGACTAAAAAAGGACATTACCAGATGGTGAATTTATCAAGTGCACATACTTATGTAATTGGGCTGATAATATGTACATATGTATATCTAAAATAATTTAAAGGCTTACCAGGTGTATTGGATACACTTCTGTCAGAGCACGGTGTTTTGTGGTTCAGTACTTTCATATTATTTATCGGCATTATCCGCGTCTGATACCAAGTCACTGTGTTCTGATCGGATTTAACTGCTTCCCAAGGCATTGACCATCGTCTCATTTGACTTTCGACATCTGTTGAGTTTTCATCTATTACCTCTCCAGCAGCGGCTTCAGACCACCTACGCTGGCCGTTTAAGGGAAACAAGGGAATATAAAGTGGGGATCTTACGCCTCTGTTAAACGGATGCTTCATTGCCAGCAAATGTCCTGGATTAGGTAATGGTCCTTTCGTATTTTCAAATATTGCCTGAAGTGGAGAAGGTCCACGAGCTTGTTCTACGGAATCTTTAAAAGAAATTTAATGAAAATACGAAATAGGGTCTTAATCTAGATATCGCACGTTTAATAATGTAGAGGTGTAACTTAAAATGTAAGTTTTTGGAGATATTATTATACAAATAATAAGCTTGATAATTAGAATAAGTTCAGTCTACCAGATAAACAAACTTCCCAAATATGTCTTTCGGATAGCTCAATCAAGCTAGCGGCGCTGAAATGAAAAAATGAAGAACAAATTTGTTCGTATTATTGTGCTCATTATGTGCTATTTTCGGCCACTTTCCGTTTTTTCTACTCCAACCATTTGGTAAATAATTATGACTTTGCTAAGTAACCGTAACTTAGCAAAAGATTTATTCAATGAAGTCTCTTTAATACTGGGCTTATTTTTTTGTGCATTTTATGTGCTTCAAACAGTAAACATTGAAAAACCGCTTGACGTCATGCTAGCTGGCCCACCTCTTAAACTTTGGTCGAAAATATAATTGAGGAATTACGTGCTATTTTTGGGCTTCTTAGAGTCACCAAAATAATTATAGGCGCTCATTCACTTTCGGAGATAATTAAGACTTTGCTGAATTAACTGTAACTTAGCAAAAAATCCATCCAGCGAAGACTTTTTACAGCTTATCTGGGTTTATTTTTATGTGCTTTGAAAATATTGCCCGTTAAACATTGAAAAATCGCTAAAAATATTGCCCAGTAAACATTGAAAAAATCGCTTGACGTCGCTGTAGCCGACCAACTTTATAAACTTTGGTCGAACACGGATAAATATTGCTGAGGAATTAGGCAATATTAAGGGGCTGTTTAGGGCCATCAAAATTATTTAAGGTGCTCACTCAGATTCCGGGATAATTAAGACTTTGCTGGGTTAAATGTAACTTAGAAAAACATTTATTAAGTGAAGACGACTTTTTTAACGTTTTATGTTTATAAACAACTGTCAAGTGTTCTCGTTGGGTGTTTAATAAACTTAGAGTTTAATTTGACATTTGTTTGTTTACTTTTTCTTATTTACATATAGCCTGTTCCCCTTAATCCAGCATTTAGACAGAAATAGTCCGAAGTAGCCGTGGTGTAGAATACCAACTATTTAGCCATAAAAAAATAAAAAACGTAGCTAAATAGAACTTTTCATGCTGATTTCAACCATACGAAGATTGTTTGGCGCAAATAAAAACTAAAGCCAATAAAAAGGTTAACTTTTACATTTCTTATATTTATAATAACTCGGAAGCCATTTTACCGACCACAAACGTATTGATGCAAATTTAAAGATAATTTAAATACCTTTTACGCGTCGCATACAGTATAACCTTATTCAAAACAAATATTAAATAAACGACATTCTAAAAAATATATTTATACTAGCAGACGCGGCAAACTTCGTCCCGCCCAAAATTAATTTTTTTATTTAAACATTTGGTCCAACGTTTCGCCAGCAATTCACGTTCACGCTTGGTTTTGTGGTCGACAGAAGGCTTGTCCTCCATTGCCGCCTTAAATAACCTGACGAAAGCGTTATACCGGAAAGAAGTCCTCGCGGCTCGATGGTGAATCGTCCTTGAATCTGTATAGTATAGTTGGCGGCAATTTCCAAACTGGTGAGTATCATTGGTCCACATTCCGTTTAGTCAACGTAAGGCAAGGACCGCAATGGTACAGATGGTTGATTTAACGGGGGTAATTTGACTGCTGCCCCCGAATTGACGATGTTTAGCAATAACTCGGCTCCAGCACCACCTTGCGCATCTTTTTTTGCAATAGTATTGCCCCTATCGTTACCAATACATATATATCTCGAATATGAGTCAAATCGGAACACAAATACGATTTTGAGTAATAACTCGACTCCAGCGCCACCTGGCGTTTTAAGTTGTGAGCTTAAACTATACAGGGACCTATTCAAACACATAAAAAATTTCATTAAAATCGTTTCGGTCGTTTAGGAGGAGTCCACCCACTAGAATAAGTCTTTTACATACTGACACTCTTCGGCATTTTTGCCTATACAAAAAAAAATATTACGCATTCGTTATACGGAGAAAATGCGCAAGATCATCAGCGAAAAAAACTCTAAAAAATCATTACAAAACTGCATACCCAAAATTGTGTCCCATTTGATTCAAAATGAACCATATTTCTATAAAAACAATTAACAAAAAAATTTATTATGAAAAAGAAAAAAACACTGTATTCTGGGTGTATAAATATATTTACAGATTAGATAAAAGTTTCAATATGTTTGGAAAGCGCCCCCTTTTCCAGTAGCCCTAAAATTTCTATACCAATTTCCAGGACACTACTACAAATATTTCCAGAGATATACGCTATGAAAAATTAGACATTTATGGGTGATACCACTCTCCCTTATTATATCGAAATTCTGCGGTAGATGTCCAAATTTCGGTACAGCCGTTCGCCAGATCACCTCTTATAAAAAGAAGGAGCTTCGCTTTACATAATCGGTGTCGGTAAAACAGG
>NW_023463669.1:0-13126 GCF_013731165.1 Rhagoletis pomonella | reverse complement strand
TGATTGCCTCCGCTGGTATGCCATCTGGGCCTGGAGCCTTGCCGGCTTTCATGCTTCGCAGGTCTAGCTTCAGCTCGTCTGTCGAAAACAGTGGTGCCTCGGCTTGCTCCTCGACGAACACTGTGTCGGCTCTTAGTGGGTGTGTGGGAAATAGCGCATCCACTATATTCTTAACTCGGGCCTCATCCATCGTCTGTGATGATGTATGGAACTTTTTCATCACTATTTTGTATCCCTGGCCCCAGGGATCGCGATCCACTTCGTCACATAGCGTTTTCCAGCAGTTCCGTTTACTCTTCTGTATCTCGGCCCCAAGTGCTTTCTTAGCGCTTTTGTAGGCTGCTGCTCTGGTCAGCGCCTCGGGTCTACCACGAGCGCGCGTTGCGAGTCTCCGCATTCTATGGCAGGCCCTTCGCAGCTCAGCAATGCGGTCATTCCACCAGTATACCTGCTTTTTACCTGACCATGCTCTCCTCTGTGGCATTGAGGCTTTGCTTGCCCGGTGAATGCAGCGCATAGTTTCTTTGACCAGCTTAGTACAAGACTCCCTGTTGTGGATCTCTCCCGTTGTGGGTGAAATGCCTTGGGAATCTGCTAGGAGTGACGTATCGAACTTGCGAACATCGACCCTAGACGGGTTCCATCCTGGTTTCCTGCGAGGGATACTACGTGTTTGCCCTCGCGTGATGTCAGTGACTTGGAAGGTGATGTAGTTGTGGTCGCTACCACTCAGGTCTTCCATCACTCTCCATCCGTCAGCCCTTCGAAGAAGGCTTTCTGAGACCAGGGTTATGTCAGGGATAGAGTATCCAAAACCCGGCCTTCGATATGTAGGGTTCGTTCTGGTGTTGAGGATGGTCAGGCCAATGCGGGCTGCCATTTCAAGGACCAGTCTTCTCTTGGTGTTTGTTTGGGGCATACCCAATTCCACGCCTCTTGCGTTGAAATCTCCAGCAACAATTATGTGGCCGGTTATATCGCGCAATTCGTCTTCAAGGTCTTCGAGCTTTCCCCTGAAGACAGGGGCTGTGTCGTTTGGAGACAGATAGCAGCTCACCAGAGTGATTTGCGCCATTTTAACCCAGACGTAGCAGCGTCCGACCCGCTGCTCTCTGCGCGATGGTTGGGGTTAGCAATCCATATCGCGGCCGAGCCTGATTGGTCAACATGCCAGGTTTCCTTTGTTCTATAGGGTTCACTGATGATGACAGCGTCTGCTCTTTGTTCAAGAACCAATTGGTCCAGCAGGTCATCAGCTACCCTCCTGTTCATATTGCCTTGTATAAATTTAATCATATTCTCCCAAGCTTTGTCTTAGCCTCAGCAAGGGCATCCCTGAAGGCCTTGCACGCTCGCGACCCGGGCAGGTAATGGGCATTTTTCTGTCCATCTCCTGCCGAGCACAGGTAGCAGCTTGGGCTTTCTTTACACGCAGAGGCTATGTGGCCCTGCTGACCACATTTCCAGTATGAACTGCTTCTGTCTGGGCCTTTGCATGCCGCCTTTTTGTGGCCATACCCCAGACAGCGGAAACACCTTTGGACATCCGCGCGCTCTCGGACGCGGCAGATAATCCAACCTACTCGCAGCTTCCCCTTTTCAATAAGAGTCCGGCCTGGCAGTTCGTCGATTTCCACCACAGCCATTCTTTGTTCTCGCGAGTTTACAGCGAGGAGAGAGACGCGAAGTTGGCCACTCATCTTGTCTCCTAACGCCCCGCGTATAGCGTTCTCCACTTCTGGGGCCGTGGTTAGGCAGTCCATGCCCAGAACTTCTAGACGTAAACGTCTAGTGAGAATACGGGCGTCTCCAAGCTGGCCAGTGGCAGTGCACACATTTTCCTTAAATGCTGATTGGTCGCCACAGCGCTCCATTTCGATGAGCACGCCGCCTTCGCGGGTTTTCCGAACAGATCGAATTACGGTCTCCGTCTTCTCGGGTTGGAGCTTACCACGTATCGTTCCCAGCACCTCTGCATAGGTTTTCCCTTCAGCTGGCTTAATGATTAATTTGGCGAGACTCTTCTTTTTTCTCACGCTCTTCTTTTTTTTGCGGCTGGTCGCCTCGCCCTTAATGGCCAAGGGTTCACCTGGCGCTGGCCCTGGCTTGGGCTTTCTGCTTTTTCCAACCGTTTTCCATTGATTGTCTGGTACGGTTTTCTGTGCATTGTTGTTATTATTGCCATTATTATTAGGATTATTAATAATAATGTTTTTACTACTGTTATTATTACTAGCAGTAGTATTTTTTTTCTTTTCCGGCTTGCCTGTAGGGGAGTCGGATCGAGTGCGACCTCTCTTTTGCGAGCCAGGGCCAGCCTTCCGCAGCTCGGAAAGGGTAGACCCCTTCCGGCGCTGCTCTCGGAGGTAGCTTAATATATTTAAGCTCTCCTTGATTTGGGCCATACCTGTTTTTATGTCCATGGACACATTCTTTTGCTTAGAGACAGCGCTCTGCATCTTCTTCAAGACGAGCCGAATCTGGGCCAATTGCTCATCTTCATTGCCTTCGCAAGTTCCCAAGCTTGCGGTGACATGCTTGTCGCTGCTTGCAGCAGCCGGCGTTTGAAGACGACTATCCCGGCTGCCGGGAGTTTCCGTTTGGTAAGGTGTAGCCTTCTGAGCCACGCCGGCGGCTTTCTCCGTGCTCGTGGTGCCGGAATTTGCCTGCAGAGGAGTTTGTGGCGGGGAGCACACGACTCTACTGCTCTTCCTGAATGCGCTGCATTCTTCCTCCGTATCATCGACGTTGGTTTCATTTATTGGTTTTGTTTTAATCATTTTCAATCAATTGGGTCTCCGCTTCAAGCCGCTATCTCCACACGTAGCATAGTCGCTTTTAAGTGTCCCGAAGTTCCCTTCTCTCAAAGGAGCAGGCCATCGCGAGGGTTGACACAAGTCCTTATGGGATATTGTGTTCAGAGCCAAGACAGCGCAAAACCAGGAGTAAATCTCAACTGGACCTGTACGGCCAACTAAATGGCGACGTGTATTGAACGTACTTGAAGACCTGCCAGGGTTTTAACGAGACGGAGGCGATCGCAGCATTAGCCCACCAGCCATTTCTGTGAGGTGTCACCCTCACATACTAAAGTGGCGGAATACTGCTCTCGCCAGCCCAATATCAGACTAATCGTATACATGCTCCAGTATGCCATGAACAGGATCTAACTGGTCTCAATCCTGGGATGCTTTTTGGGGGGCGGCATCTGTTCGCCCGGACACAGGAGATTCATCAAGCATTTCTGATCTTTTAAATCAGGCCCTCGTCTCCTGCCGCTCTTGGTCTGGGACTGCTTATTGGTTATTCGCAGCTAACCTACCGGAGTAGGCCGTTCACAATCCGCCCTGTGTGACCCCGGTAAGGTCCTGAGCTTAGCCCTTACCAGGTCCTGAGCTTAGCCCTTACCAATTATTATTATATTAGATATTGTAATAATAAAATTAATAACAGATAAAATTTATATATATATCTAATCTCCGCTGACTTCTACTGTCTGTATTCCACGACCTGCAAAGAAAATATAAAAATAAAATTTGATAAAAAATAATATATAATAAACAAGTAAGAAAGTCTAAGTTCGGGCGGAGCCGAACATTAAATACCCGGCGCAAGTATTAAGTATATGTTTTCCACCTTTCCGAAAGCTACCGCTACATGATAAGCCGGGGTGTATACATTTTAAGTAAATTAGCGTCCTTAAATTTCGAAATATTGCAGTTTCAAGCATATCTGAAATTTACCGTTATATGAAAAGCGGCCTCAATTTTAGTCCGATTTCAACAATTTTCAACGGTTTGCTTTTATGTGGCAAGCACAATAACCATACCGAGCTTGGTACAAATTGCTAGAACGGCTAGCGAGATACATATATGTGATCACAAGTGGGCGGTGCTACGCCCATTTTCCAAAATTTTGTCATAAACGTATTTCTTGGTAAATAATTGTTGCAATCATCAATTTTGAATAAATTAGCTTCAATATTTACTGATTTATCGAAGATTTTGTATTTCTCGAAATTACCGTTATATGGGATGTGGGCGTGGTTATTGTCCGATTTTAGAAATTTTCGGCCATTTAGTAAGCTGTACTAAGGCCAACAACTGTGACAAGTTTGGAAGAAATTGGTGTAGCGGTTACCAAGATATACACATGTAACCATAAGTGGGCGTGGCTACGCCTATTTGCCAAAATTTTGTAATATTCTTATTTTTCGTCTAAAACTCATTGCAAATATCAATTTTTAGTGAATTATCTTCAGTAGTTACTAAAATATCGCAGTTTTCGTTTTTCTGAAAATTACCGTTATATGGGAGGTAGGCGTGGTTATTGTCCGATTTTTAAAATTTTCAGCCATTTAGTAAGCTGTACTAAGGTCAACAACTGTGCCAAGTTTGGAAGAAATTGGTGCAGCGGTTACCAAGATATACACATGTAACCATAAGTGGGCGTGGCTACGCCCATTTTCCAAAAATTTATAATATTCATGTTTTCCGTCTGAAACTCATTGTAAGTATCAATTTTGAGTGAATTATCTTCAGTAGTTACTAAAATATCGCAGTTTTCGTATTTCTTAAAATTACCGTTATATGGGAGGTAGGCGTGGTTATAATCCGATTTCGCCCATTTTCAATACCATCCGTCCCACGCCCAAAAGAAGTTCACGTACCAAGTTTCGTTAAGATATCTCAATTTTTACTCGAGTTATCGTGTGCACAGACGGACGGACGGACGGACGGACGGACAGACAGTCACCGCTTAATCGATTTCTCTTTTCATTCTGATCATTTATGTATACATTTGTCTATATCTATCTCGATTCGTTTTGCCTGTTACAAACAACCGTTATGTGAACAAAGTTATAATACCCTTGTGCACAAGTGCGCTCGGGTATAAAAATATCGCAACAAAACCAAAAAAACACTTCATTGAAACGTCTATATATTATGGCCATAGGCAAGTGTATCCACATATCGTCGTTTAAAGTACAAAACCGCGTATCAAGATAATGCAAAACCGCGTATGTGAGGTTGCATAAATTATATTCCAGAGCGTAAAAACTCTCATATGTCAAAATGGTTTTCTTTTTTGTAAAGCAATCGCATTTCTGGCTAGTATATTTCAGAACGAATGGATAAGGCTGGAGCCAAGAGCTATTGTTAGCTAATCCAATTTTTGGCAAAAAAGGTAATTTACGCGGCTTTGCAGAGCGACGATACGCGGTTTTGTACTTTAAACGGCGATATGTAGCTCTACATATTGTGCCGTATGTATGCTAATTGTACATACATATGTTGCACATATCGTACCTAGACGAAAAGAAAAACTTATTTCCAAAACGCGTTAAGTCCAAAATAGCACCCCCATGACATGATAATTGTATGTTGCACATATGTACACATCGTCGCTGGAATAATGAAATAGTGTACCATGAAAAGTATAGTTTTGAGAAAAACGAATTGGAAGTTTTTATAAACCATTACAAACCATACAAATACAATTTGGTTTTTGGGGAATAAATTAGTGAGCCAAAGAGATATTTAAGAAAACTAAACATTTTTCAAATAGATTAAAGGATTGTCTATCCAATAGTGCAATTATCGAATAAAAGTGTATTTGGCATTTACACTGTTTCTTTATTCGAGCGACGATATATATATACATATTTCCACTGCACTTTCCTCTTTTTACCTACATACGTATGTACACATGTACGTCGTTGCAGCTGCGCTTTGTACAAAGGTACTTGCACTTCACTTTCTTTTGTTTAACTGCATACATATCTACACACTTATGCAGTTGCAACTATTTCCACACATATGTATTTATACAATGTAGGTACCCAGCCAGCATTTGGTCGATGCAACTACAACAACTGATGCAAATCCAGCGGATGCAAATATTGTTCCTGACCGAAAATGTCTGTTTTTAAAAACGCATCAATTCTTGAGTGTACAACCGTGAAATGATAATTTACACAATTTACATTCAACTCAGTTGGCACAAATTAAGCAAATTTGCTATTAATTGGAATTAAAAGAAACTGATGTTTTATATTGTTGCGCTTAGGAAAACAGACATTCTACTGCACTTTTCCCATTTATTGCACCACACTTATTGCTGTTTACATATGTACCTAGCTGCACTTTTAACATACATATGTACATACATATTTGCATTGCACTTCCTTCTTTTTACTTACATAAGTACATTTAGGTAGTAATACTTTATTTTTTGTTTATATACATACATGTGACCACATTTATGTAGTTGTAGCCAAAGCTGGCATTCTGTTGCACTTTTCACAGCACTTTCTGTTTACATATGTATATACGTGTCGGCAGTGATACTGCAAACTTTAATTAAATAATCCCTCACCCGTACCTTACAGAAAAAGGAATACATTTTCGTCACGAGTTTAATAGATTATAACTTTTGGCACTCCGGTGAGGGTAACAAATCAGGGCCAGAGGTAATAATTTCTGCAAAGTTTTGCAGTATCACCGACGATATAAACACAAGTAAGTACATACATACATATGGATTTAGTTGCGTCTGGAGCAACCGCGTTTCTTAATATTTAAACCAACGTTGGCATAACTCTATAAGCAAGTTCCCTGCGCTGGCAGAATTCCATATGCAAGTGCCCCGCGCTGGGCATGACCGATTTAAACAATAAAACTCACCGAACAATGTAGCTGGAATGTTGTAGGGTTGAGAGTTATTGGCGACCAATGGCGTTGAGTGTGCTGTGGGCGTCGTTGCTGATGTTTGGCAATCTAAAAGAAATAATTACATTATAATCAATGAAACTGTTAACAATGGTTAAAGGCTGACTTCCAAGTTGGTATATTGCAAAGCATCAGCCTCGTTTATTTCTAAACTATAACTGATGTAAATGACCAATTTGCCCAACTAAGTTCCAATTCGGCGTTTGAACATGGTTGCGCTTATTGCACTTTTCCATTAGTTATATTTAGTTTAGAAATAAAAGACGCTAATGCTTTGCAATATACCAACCTGGAACTCAGCCAAACTATGTTAAATTGGGAAACTTTAGTCTTATTACCTTCAAGGTTCTGATGGCTTAAGTCTCCTGCTGATGTTTGGCTATCTATGGATATATAAAATATACATATATGTATTTAATAAAAGAAAAATTACATTTAATCAAATTAAATTGCTTCTTACCTCCAAAATTTTGCGCGAAATTGATGTTTTTCTTCGCAGCCTACTAGAATCAAATTTGAAATTCGCTATCAAATTTCGCCTGATTTTCACTTGCCCGCTCTAACAGGCTAACCTAATATTCGCGGCTTGCGTTTTGGTACGCACGCCGTCGAATTTGTTTTTTTGCGTCACCCGAAATTGGCTTGCGTGCGTTTGCATTTCATTTCATTGAGCGAAACGTCAAATCAAAATGTCACGCAGAACAAAAATTGGAAATTGAGTTAGCTTCATACGCACGCCGTTCAATTTCGGTTGGTCCCATACAAGTTGTATGTGCATGAGAAATTTTTGACAGTAAATTGGCGGCGTGCGTGAATATTAGGTTAGCCTGTAACGCATATAATTCTTATTAAGAGTGCGAATTCTTATACCTACGCTGCTCTTACTTATGGAAACTTTTTTCGACAACTTTTGAGTGTGTGGGTGAGATGACAAAAAAGTTGGGTATGTGTTGGTAAATCATTTGAATTTCAGGGGAAAGTGGTGAGCCGTGGCTGGCAGGGGGTCTACGGACCACAGCTGTCAAATTATTTTAACACGTACTCTTATGTAGATAATTATTTTGGCGACGACACGGCAACACTGCGACTAGCCAAAAATGTAGCTGTGGCCAGATTCTATTTTTCTAGCGTCAGATAAGATTCTTCCCCTTCTTTTAGGTAAAACTCAAACAAAATCATGTGTTGCTGCCGCGTTAAAAAAAAAAAAAAATCATGTCGCCGTCGGCAACGCGTTTAGATTATGTAGATAAAACCTTAATGTCGTGTCGTGTGGTGATGGCGTTTTCGATGTGTTCAGAGCTTTAGCGGAAAACTCTGCTCTGCTCGTAGCAAAGTGTGTGCCGTTTATTATTAAGCCAGTGGCCGGCAAAAGTTAAATTGTGACTGTGTTGGTGAGAACAAGAGAACTGCTCCGCATGAGCAACCCAGTAGGAAATTACGAGAAGTGAAAGAACTTTAAACTTATCGGTCTTCAATAAAAACATATAACTACATATATTTAACACGTACATATGTGTGCTTCGCTCATTTACTTTAAAAGTATCATAATCCCAAAAAAGCAAAAATCGAGTAAAGTATGCAAGAATGAACATTACCTCTTTCTTATGATGTGTAAAAATTTCATAGCTGTAACCCACGTCAAATATTGAAAATTCAAATAAAAAAATTGAAATTCATGTTCATTAAAATTTTCATCATATCATTATGAAATTATTAAAAATGTCTTTTAATCGCATACATAATCCCTTTAACTCTTTGAAAAAAAATAACTTTTTTTCATTAACAAGTCGTTGTATTTCTTCTTCATCAAAATGTTTCCTTATGAAAATAATCAAAATGTCTTTGAATAGCATATTCTTTATTTTAAATGAAAAGCATTTTCAAGCATGTAATATTTCTCGTAAGGCATTTTTGCATACAAGAAACAAAGCGCAACAGCCAGACACGATGTTGATTCGTTGCTGTCTAGCCAACAACTAAGTGCTCATTTAGGAGAGAGCGCGACAAGGAAAGGAGAGGGGCACCGAGTTGCTCGTGCTCGGGCAACACGCTTTGTGCTCTCGTTCGTCTGTGTAAATTGAACCGCTGTTCACAGCTGACAACAACAATTGCATACACACAAATCGCCGTGTGTAAATGAAACGAGCAACACCAAAAGGGAATGTGAGAAAACGAGGCGACAAAAGTTTTCGTGTATAAACGCAGTCTAAACGATAGAGCCAGTGATCGGACTCCTACCACATTATGGTAGATCTGCCACTTTTTTGAGCATCTACCACATCTGCCACATATTCGCATTTTTGAGTAGTTTTATTTTTGCTTGACATAATTGTCTTAATTTTAAGAACAAAAATTGTCCAACACTAACACTTATATGGTAACAAAAAATTATATAATACAAGATTCCGAATTCCCGGCTACAATGAAAATTCTCAAGTAAAGGTAAACAAAGCCGAATTGTATGATAAAATAAACTGTAAAATAGTACATTCTCTCAGTAATAAATTTTTCGACGGGAAACGCGGTTTTATTGTGTTAAATTGCAAAATATATATAGCGACAATGTTAAAAAACGGCAATTTTTGTGAAAGTATTAGCAAATTTAAGTGCATCTAAGGTTTCTGAGGCGTTGGCAACGTCCGGACTTTGCTCCGATCGGAGTGGATTTACTCCGATTTCTTTTTTAAATTTAACATCTACTCCCTACTCCGCTTGACTTAAATATGCTCCGATTTTTTTACTTTTTTCCATTCACATTAAGAACTTATAAAAAATAATATGGTAACTTTTTAAATTTTTGCTCAATAACTTCAATGGCAACCACCAAGGTTTTGTATGTCTTTTTGTATTATTTTTATTTTTTATTTCCCAAACCAAGGGATTGATTAAGGACCACAAAAATGTTTTGGAAAGGTGTATGTTTAACAACTTGGCAGAGTATATGTTGACGTTAGCTGTTTTACAGCACAGTAGTGCTGCAGCCAAATGAAAATTTTCAGAGATGAATCTCATTAAAAATAAATACAGGAACAGGGTTAATGACGAAACAGTTGAAAGTTAAACCAAAGGCCAGAAATTTATACGCTGTCTGATTATTTACTTATTAAAAAAAAAATTATAAATTTATTCATGGAAAGTTTGGTTTGAATACTATTTAGAGATCAAGCTGATTTACAAGCACTCCGTTTCAATACTATACTATTTCAAAACAAAACTGTTAATCTGCTCCGAAAATTTCCTTTTTGCTCCGATTTTTCGAGTCATTTACTCCTGAATCGAGTTTCGGTAGTCCGAACGCTGGGCGTTGTTTACTTTTACTTGAGAATTGTCAAAATCGGTAAATCCCAATTAGCTGTTTCTGGAACGTGTCACATTTTTTCGCTACTTCGTGATATGATAAAAAGAAAAGGTGGCATCACTCCGCGAGGTTGCAGAAATCTCTTAAAATATGTTCGAAAAATATCTTAATATGGAAGGAACTGCTTTACACTGTCAAGGAAAAAAATTGGCAAAACCCAACGCAATTTTTAGCAACTTCAATCTTGCACTTTATTATACTAAAATTAAATTTTTGTTTAGAGTCTAATTAAAAAGTTTGCCATTTAGGTGAAACCTTGCAGAATTTTTTTCAATTTTTGTACAAAGTTTGATCCAAACCCAGAGATCTACCACATTTTTTTCCAGATTCTACCACACAGAATTTTTTCCGATCACTGGATAGAGCGTAAGAGGGCGTGAGGTAGGGCTGGGACTATCCGCATATTCGAATATCCGGATATCCATGTGGATTATCCGTTGACACGAATATTAACCGGATATTCATACTATCCGGATTTTATTCGTGTCAACGGATAATCCACATGGATATCCGTTGACACGAATAAAATCCGGATAGTATGAATATCCGGTTAATATTCGTTTGTGCAATTATTCGGATATCCGGATTTACGAAGATCCGGTTAGTATTCGTATTTTGGGATATCAAAAAAAAAATCAACAAACTGATTAATATTCTCATTTTCTTTTTTGGTGTTTGCGAAAGGGTAGGAGTGTGATGTAATCTGGAACGATTTTTCGTCATCCCTTATCAAATTTGGTTGGGAGACCGGTTTGACCGGTTTTGGTTTGGATGACGCAAAATCGTTCCACAATACATCAAACTGATTAATAATATTCGTGAATTCAATTATGCACACGATAGAGTGAATTAAGCTGCCTTTACATTAGGCAATTTTTTGACAGGCGATAATAACCTGACTTGCTGTACACCGCCCGAACAAAGTATTGGCACAGCAAATTTTTCATAATATATGCAACAATTTTTATTCTAATATTTTTTTGCCAATTTCGTATAAAAATATGGTTTATTCAACAACAAAAAACACAAAAATATAATTCCTAAGCTTTGTGCGATACTCGCGAAAATTCAGCGAATTTTCATCAAAATTTTCAACTTTTTAATCAGATTTTTGAGAATTTTTTTGAGTATGCAGTTGATTTTTGAGAATTTTTTTTGTTGAAGGTGTTTTGCATTTTTTCCATATAAAGTATTTTCAAAAAAAAAATTTTGTATGGAAGAGACTGCGTGGAAAAAAAATGCCAAAAATCAACGGTAATTCCTTGCTACTTAAATCTTGCACTTTATTATAATAAAATTCATTGGGCTACAAATCTGCATACTCAAACAAATTCTAAAAAATCTTCTTAAAAAATTTAAAATTTTCATGAAAATTTGCTGAATTTTCGCGAGTTTTGCACAAAGTTTAGGAATCATATTTTTATGTTTTTTGTTGTAGAATGAAACATATTTTTATACGAAATCAGTGGAAAAATATTAGAATGAAAACTTTTGCATATATTGTGAAAAATTTGCTGTGCCAATACTTTGTTCGGGCGGTGTATACTTTGCGGCAAAGCGATTTTTGAACTACCATTTACACGAGCGATTTTTTTTAAGCAATGTTGAATCGCTAAAGAAATTGCCTCGTTTTAATGCAGCTTTAGCTCTTGACTGACTTGAAGTTGACCCTTTGCTTTCTATCGGTTTGTCACAATATAAACCAACTGCACTATTCTTGTCATCACTTTTTAGAAATGCTACAACTTGTTACTACACATTTATGAGCGCCTGGTATTGGGAAAAAAAATATTGTTTTGGTAACGAAAAATCCGGATATTCGGATAGCCAAATATTATCTTAGCTTCCAGAGTAGCCGGATTTTTCATTTAGGTATCCGGATATTCGGTTTCGGTAATTGTGGTATGAAGCACGGTTGCCACACAACAAAAAATTTTCTGACCAGAATTTACAAAAAAAAGTTACCTAAAAGTTACCAACAAAAAACAACGTTTTATTTTATAATAAACTGTAAAAAAGAACCTCGTTTATTTGCCATAAATAAGACATGGGTACAAGAAATAGTTTCATTAAAAGAAAACTATACAAATTGATTTTACATATGAGGCCATGAGGGCCAGAGCGCCTATTTACAAAAATATTTTTGGTAATATAAGACAGAAGGATCTATGAAAAATAAATACGGTCTTTTACTAAAAAGTTCATTGCACCTACGTGATGCTATATATTATAGTAAAAGAGAACTAAAAGGGCGTGCCTCGGGCTATTACCGTTTCGATTGTGGTAATGCATTTTAAGGTGCACCTCAACTTTTTTTGAAATGTCAGTTAAGCTACTCTGGCGCTCAAGGCCATACGTATATCAATACATACGTACATAAATACATTTTTATTCAATCTCTGTATACGTACGTGTATAAAGAAGAATATAACAAAAATGTGTGAAACAAAAACAACACATAAATATTTTTGCAACGCACGCGTTTAAAAATATAATTTTCATAAAAACGAGCTTTAAGCTTTTGTTTTTGAAGGGTATCTTAGCCTCAGAATAAAAAAATTATTTAAAAAATCGATTTAAGTGCATATACCGAAGCGCTAAAGAGCCCAAATGCACCGCACAAACTGCTGTTCAAACCTCCTTTTTACATTTCCTCTATATATAGATCAAAGATCTTTCTATAAGTATTGAACGCGTGGCATATTTCGTTATATCAACTGCATGCATTTCGAACAAATTAGATGTGGTATCACCATACATAATATATTATAATAATATAATATAGATGATTTTCAATAAAATAACATTTCTAGTAGTGTTGTCACCGCTACACACACAAATTAGATGTGGTATCACCACACATAATATATTATAATAATATAATATAGAAGATTTTCAATAAAATAACATTCCTAGTAGTGTTGTCACCGCTACACACAACCACAGTTCAATTATCAAATTAATCCAACTTACCAAAAGTTACCAAAATAAAAAAAAAAAAACTTGCCAAGTTACCAAGCACTCAAAAAGTTACCTA